>NW_026555344.1:28490261-28527710 GCF_029017545.1 Prosopis cineraria | reverse complement strand
AAATTGTGTGAGAACTTGAAGTTTGCAAGTTACATGGATGGTTTTGTTAATGAGTAAAGATACACCCATTAACCTCACACAATCGCATAGGATTTGTAATGAAAATTGAAGTTTAATTAGTTAATTAAGAGATTAAGGGATTAATTAACTAAACACCTACTTGGAGACTTGAGAGAGAATTTTTAGGTAATTTAGTATTCTTGACTAGCATAATTCATCATTAAGAGCAAAATATATTGGCGATTGATTGAGTATTCTTGAAGTATAAAGGGAAACAAATAATCTCAGGCCTAATTACTATCAAAAAGTCTTGAATCAAATTTCTTTTTGTATGTTTTCATACTTTTTTCACACATTTAATTTACAATTTATACCCCAATCATTTTGGATTCACTCAACTTAATTGAATTCTCATTGGTTTTCTTTGACCATATTTTTAATACAAATCTCGTTGGGAACGATACTCTACTTACTTTGTATTACTTGTCACAACCTATGGTATAGAAATAAAAAAAGAGCAATTTCTAAAGGAAATGATTTTATTCAATACTGAGATCTACTTTACATGAGAAAAACAAGAGTCCTATTTATACTACTATGGAGGAGATAAAGCTTTAACTCAGAATGGAAGAGTTACAACTATTTAATGAAGGATTACGGTGATTATGGCTAAAGTTATATGGATGAAATTATGGATGGGAGGTGTTACAGGAGTGTTAATGCTCAATACCTATTTCATTCTCCCTAGGTTGGAAGAAACTTGTCCTCGAGTCAAATTCAACTTTATCGTTGACATAAGGCGCTAGATCAATAACATTGAAGGTGGCAGACACTCCATAAGTACTAGGAAATTCAACTTTGTAAGCATGTTCTTGATCTTTTGAAACAATCTTAAATGAACCATCAACTGTTGGAGTTAAGTTGGGCATTTGGTTGTTTAGGAAAATGTTCTTTTTCTCATATGTATCCAAACCAAATCTCTTGCATTAAAAGTTTATTGTCATCAATGTTTGTCATGTTGAGCCTTGTATCTCAAGTTTTGCCTTTGATTCACTCGCAAACTTGCTCATGCAACTTAATTTCCTTAGCCCTTTAGTCATTGGCATCAAAATTATATGGAGCTTATCAAGTAAAGGGGTCAAGTTTAGTGATTAAGGAGACGAGTGCTGTAAACAACTTCAAACGGACACGTCCCAGTTACTTGGTTAATAGAGTTATTGTAGAAAAATTCAATTTAAGCAAGAATGAGGTCCCACTACTTTAAATTTTTCCCCATAAACTACAAAGAAGATTTCCAAGAACCTATTTATAACTTTAGTTTGACTTTTCGTCTGGGATGACTAGCACTGCTAAATTAGAGCTTAGTTCCTATCTTCTTCCATAGTGTTTGCCAAGTGGCTGAGAAACTTAACATCACGATCAGAGGTAATAGTTTTGGGAATACCATAAAGACAAACAATCTCTTAAAGTATAAATATGCTACTTGCACAGCATCATTAGTCTTTTGGCATGAAATAAAATGAGCCCTTTTTTAGAATCAATCCATGACTACCATGAAGAATCTTTTTTCCTTTGAGTCCATGGTAAACCAAGAACAAAGTCCATGCTCACATCTTCCTAAGGTTCTTCTGGAATTGGGCAAAGGCACGTATAACTTGATATGCTAAACCTTTAGACTTGGCCAAATGGCAAATTCTGTATCTCTGTATATGCTTGTTTACATCCAGTTCAAGTTAAGGCCAGTAAAAGTTCTCCTTCACTAGGTCAACTTTTTATCCCATTTGAAATGTCTGGCTAATCCACCATCATATGCTTTCCAATTATGGCCTCTCTCAAGAAACCCTGTGGAATGCAAATGGTTTTACCTTAGAATAAAAACCTATCATGTCTACAAAATTGGTGGAAAGATTGATTTGTAGTTGCTTCCCACACTCCTAAAAAATAAGGATAATCTTGGTATAGCTCTTTGACAAGTTCAAACCCAACAATTTGGCCTACATTGTTATGGGTAACCCATATCGATGGCTAAGGCATCAGCTACAGATTTTAAAGTTCCAGCCTTATGTTTAATATGGAATGGATAAGATTGTAGAGGTTTACTCTAATGGGCATGCTTATGGCTGATATTCTGCTGAGAATTCAAATGCGTGGGGGCCTTATGATCAGAAAAGAGTATAAACTCTTTATTCAAGAGATAGTAACTCTAATGTTAGAGGGCTCGAACAATGATATAGAATTCTTTATCATAGGTAGAATACCTAATCTTAGCATCATTAAGCTTCTCAGTGAAAAAACAATAAGATGGCCTTCCTGACTTATGATAGTACCAATATCAGTGTTGGAAGCATCATAGCTAACTTCAAACGCTTGATCAAAATGGGAAGAGCTAGGATAGGAGCTTCAATCAACTTCTTAAACTCCTCAAAACTTTTCTGAGCTTGCTCTGTCTATTGAAATTCATCTCCTTTAGTACAATCTGCAAGTGGTGCAACAATAGAGCTAAAATTGTAAATGAACCTCCTAGAGAAAGAAGCTAATCGGTAGAAGATTTGAACTTCTTGAATATATCTTAGAATTGGTGAGCTGTTAATGGCTGTAACTTTGATTGGATCAACTCAAACACCACTACAGTAATGAGGAAGTGTATTTCTTGAGGTTGGCATAAGGCTTCTATTCTCGCAAGGCTTACAAAACTTACCAAAGGAGATCTAAGTGTTCTTTCTAACTCTTGCTGTAAATAAGAATTCAAATGTCGTCAAAGTACACAACAGTAGATTTCACAATGAAGGGTCTCAATACCTGATTTATCAAGCACATAAACGTGCTAAGAGCATTTATTAACCCAAAAGGCATCACATGGCACTCATTACAAATTATCTCTAGTCTTGAAAGAGGTCTTTCACTCATTGCCTAGCTAAATTTTTATTTAGTGGTATCTACTATGAAGGTCAATTTTAGAAAAGGTAGTGGCACCATGCAATTAGTCTAACATGTCATTGAGCTGAGGTATTAGGAACAGATACTTGATAGCCATCTTTTTGATAGCTCAACAATCAATGCACATTCTCTAACTCCCATCCTTCTTAGGTACGACAAGAATAAGTACAGCACAAGGGCTGACACACTTTCTCTAACCAACCCTTTCTTCAATAGCTCTTCAACTTGTGTTGGACTTTGTATGTTCTTGGGGATTCATCCTGTAAAGAAGCTTATTAGGAATGATTGCTCCTAGAATAAAGTCAACGGTGTGTTGTATCTCTCGCATGGGTGGTAACCTTGGTAGTATCTCATCAGACATCATATATGAAATTCAGACAATAAGGCATGACTCCTGGCAGATTAGTAGACTCATCATTTACCTCAAGAATCAGAATGAAACTCATCATTTAGACTTCAGATTTTGTCACCTTGAACTCCTCCTCGGTCATCAAAGTCACACAAATGTCTTAAATTCCCTTGAAGATTGGCAAATTTCATTGGCTAGTAAAGGCACTAATGTGAACCTGACATTATCTTTTGTAAAAGAATAGGTGTTTACACGCCCATTATATATAGCATGTTGATCATATTGCCCTGGTCTCCCTAAAAGAGGGTGGCATATATCCATGGGAACATCACCACATAAAACTTCATCACAATACTTATTCCCAATAGAAACAGTAACAAGACATTCTTTAGAAACTTTTACCTCATTTTCCTTATTAAGCCAGTGAAGCTTGTAAGGATGTGGTGGTTGTGCGATGGCAATTTCAATTTCTCCACCATGTAGTTAAGACACTACATTTTCACAACTTCCATTATCGATGATGACATTACAAAACTTTCCTTGGGCTATACAATGAGTTTAGAAAATGTTGCATCATAGCTAAGGTTCTTCCTTAACTACAGTTGTATGTAGACTCATCTAATCACTAATACTTCATCCTAATCTGCAGGTACAACCTCTTCATCATATACCAGATTAGTTCCATAAGACTCAGTCTCCTCCTCATCTTCATCAACTGCTTCATACACTTGCCCTTCTTAATAGTGACAACCCTTTAGGTGAGACAATCCATGGCAATATGGCTGAATCCTTGACATTTAAAGAATTTGGGTTCTTTAGAGCTAGATTCCTTAGTGACATTTGGTGGGGGCTTGTGTGTAGTATTAGATTAGGGCTTGCTTGAGGGGTTAGGCTACTGAAACTCTACCTTATAGGCATTTGAATAACCCTTAAAGGAAGAAGGTTGGAAATATGATCTTTGAGGTATCTATTTCTCAACACGAATGGCTAGATAGATTACATCAATTAGGTCTAATACAGCTAAAGTTGGACTGGATGATGGATGTTAGTGTTTAAGGCTGTAAGGTATTGGGCTATTATCTACTCCTTCTCTTAGATATCATACTTCATCATGAGTTTCTTAAGTGTCTGGTATACTCTTCTATAGACAAGGATTCTTTCAAAGATTTTGTAGCTAGATAAAGTTATATTAGTGGTAATGTTTTGGTAGGAACTTCTTGGTGAGCTAGCATCTCATTTTCTCCTGGGTCTTAATCTTGCACTTTCCTTCACATTCTCACTTTTGTCTACGATTTTCCCACCAAATGGAAGCATGTTTCTTGAGTTTGAGGGCATCAATCTTGATTTTTTATGCATTTGGAATCTCCTTGTATTTAAATACATGTTTAACCATTTGAAGCTAGTCTACAAACTCTTCTAGCTGGAGTCTTCCCTCGAATTCAAGAATGTCTACTTTGATGTCATTAGAACGAAATGGTTGTTGTCGAGGATGGCAGCGGTTCTCCTTCTAGGTTTTCTCTATGAATGTCTAATAAAGCTCGCTGTATTTCTATAGTAGCTTTCAACTCTCATATTCTACATCTCATTATCTCAACCACATGCCCAGTTTTGCATTTTGGAGGCATTTTGTTAGGTGTCAGGGTTAGGATAAGGAAGTTTTTAGAAAAAAATAGGGAAAATGAGGGTTTTAGTGAATTTAAGGGCAAAATGGGAATATTAGAAAGCTTTAGGAATAAAATGGAAAATTTAGAAGGATATAGGGGTAAAATGAGAATTTTGAAAAGTGTAGGGGCGAAAATGGGAATTTTGGGAAGTATAGGGCAAAATGATAGTTTCAAAAAGTATAAAGGCAAAATGAGAATTTTAGAAATTATCGGGAAAAGGGGAATTCAAAAAGTATAGGGGTCAAGTGTAACTTTTAGGAAACTAGAATTATAGAAAGTTATGGTTGACGGAGTGGATGACATGGCAAATGGGACACGTCACAGACTCTGTATGGGTTGACCTGCCTTGACTGACCAGAATAGGTGATGTGTGGATGACGTTAGCATCTTCAACCTCCAGCAGGTGCATGCAGCTCATGGGTCGACAGTGACAGCACATTGTACTTCCAGCAGTGGCGTGTGACGTTGTTTTTGATGATAGGTTAACTCCTATTTCATATTTTTCGGCCTTCTAAACACAATAGTATGGTCAGAATGCCAAGAAAATGGCTGGAAATGCAACTTTTGAGGTCGGTAGTGAACTCCTTCACCGACGTCATCACAAGTTCATTTACAGGGTTGTTTTTCGGTGATTTCTGGTTCAGGAACCCTGCTCTGATACCAAATGGTACAAAAAATGAAAAAGATAAATTTTTGAAGGAAATCATTTTATTTCAATATTGAGATATGCCTTACATGAGAAACAAGGGTCCTATTTATACTACTATGGAGGAGACAAAGCTAACTCAAAATGGAAGAGTTACAACTATTTAATAGAGGAGTTATGAAGGTTATAACTGAAGTTATATGGATGAAATTATGGATGGGAGGAGTTATAGGAATGTTAAGCTCATATCTATTTCAACCCGTGCACTTGTTGAGAGCACAACAAACATCAACATACACAAGGCCCTATGGTGGTGCCATCTACCTTTTGACTTTTGAGTATTATTCTGTCTGCACCTACTTGCCTAGCGAAGCTAGTAGATGTTCCTAAACACTTTCGTCTAAGACCAGTGCTTATTATAATTTTAATAAGTTAGCAAAGAAGTAACAAAGTTTATGTAGAGTTAGTCACTATAAAGTCCTTATGGTCATATTTAAAACATAAGGACTAATAGTACAAACAAATAAAATTTGAGGGACTTCAAGCAACAACAAAAAGTATAGGGTTTAATATTAGAAATTGCTAAAAATATGGAGACCAACAATTGTATTTTGGGAAAATTATATATAGGTCTTGTGGAGTAGATTTATTCACAAATAAGTCTTATGAAATTCAAAAACCACATTCAAGCCCCTTTGAGATGTGAATGTAATTTAAAATTAAAATGCAAAGATAATAATGCCCTATTAAAAAATATATTACATCAATCAAGTAATTTACTACCAACTTATTATTAATTTACTACTATCACTTCAACATTTTACAACTATAACTTAACATATGTTATAGTTAAACTGATCATACATTACTAATAAAGTTTAACATTAATTATTTACAATTATGCTATAGGACTAAAGCATTAAATTAAAATTAATTTTTAATAGAAAATTATTAAAATTCTCTTTATGTTTAAAAAAGACCAACCACTGTCTACCATCAGACTTGTCACTAATAGTTAATAGAGAATAATATTTCAAGGTAGACAAGGGAGAGTCTAAACCTATGACCCAGTTGTTCACCAAATTAAAGTCAATATAACAACAACTAAGTTAATGATTCATCTTAATTATATAACATAAAATGTTATGTACATATGTATGTACGTACCTACATATGTGTGTGTGGCAATTAAAAATTTAGAATGGGATTTGATCGTGATTCAAATGGGATTTGCCTCTAATACAAGAAATGAGTGAGCAATTAAAAAATTTAGAATTCACATGCCTTGATCAATTTTTTTGGGAGAATTTTAGTTAAGGACAAGTAGTAGCTACTTATTTAATAATCAGGCACAAAACAATTCTAAAAATCCATTATAGGATTTTGAGACTAACATGAAATTAAGTTGTGTAAAAAAAATGACCTATCACACTCGAATCGTGATCTCCCAAGAAAGGGAAAAATCAAAATGTAAAAGTTGCCACCAAAATTTTAAAAGGATAATTTCAAAAACTCTTTTTTTTAAAAAAATAAAATGGTCTACAATAACCAGAATAGGGTTCAGAAGTCGGTTGTGCATGGCAAAAGTGTTAGGTACCCCATATCACTCGTCTGTGAGAACGGTACTTTAAGTTGAGTAAACAAAATTAATATGGCCTTAAATGAAATTTAATTACCCTTAATTAATAAAATAAAAAAAGAAATAAGAAGAAATTAAGATTAAATCAAGACAAATATTATTTATTTACATGTTGGACTTGACCTAGAATAAAAATCTTAGGGCCTACATACTCTTTAGAGGGATCAAAGCCCATATAGTTTTAGGATAAAAATGCGTGTTAGTTTGTTAGTATTTTTTAGAAAAGGCATTTTCATTAAAAAAATATTTTTTCTTGGATTGGTATCTTTTAAGTAAAAAAAAGGACTTATTCCCTTATTTGATAAAGGATTTGTGTTTTTTTAAATTAGATTGAAATTCCTGCGGAGATTCACAAAATCTCACATGAAAATTAATTTATTTTATGCCTTCAGAGATTCCAAAATCTCACACGGCATAAAAATTATTTCCCACCTATTTATATTTATAGAAAAGAAAAGGTGTCTATTTTTTTTAAAGAAGGATAAAACAAATTGATTAAGCATCATGATTGGTAAGCCTGCGGAGGCCTATTGCCACACAAGGCATACCAATCGACTAGTTACCTATGGAGACCCTAGAAATCTGACACTGTTTGACTAGGGAAAGAGAAAAGGAAATACACATAAAAGTCTCAAATCATGGTGTAGTGTGTGCTAGAGAAGGGTATAATAATATGAATGGCTCATAAAAAAAAAACAAGAGCTCAACCTTCAGGGCTTTACCACTTGTCGCAACTTGGATGATTATTCTAATCATCTCCATCTTATAAGAAAAAGAAATAACCAACCAACATATGTTCTTGAGTGTATGTGTTCGTGTATGCTTGTTAGAACAAAATCACATATATATTTTTTCTCCTACCTACATAAATGAAAACCCATACTTAGGATGGAAAAAAAGAAAAAAAACTGATATTGGTGGTTAAAGTGATTGACAGGCAAAAGAAGAAAGAAACAAAGAAAAGGAAAAAAGAGAGGAAAAAATAAATAATAAAGGAAATGAAATTTAAGAAGGCAATATTGAATTAAGATCAAAAGGAGAGAGGAATGGAAAGCACACACAAATATATACATGGAGAAAGGGATGCTTGCACGTCCAGGACCAAAATTGGAAGGAAAAAAAATACTTTGAGAAATTAGATTCAAAATGAGGTGGGAGAGGAAAGAAGAAGAAAAAACGAGTGAGTCAATAAGAGGAGAAATGGAACTTGACCAAGGCACCCAAGGAATATATATAAACACACACGTACACAGGAATTTTTGAGGGGGCAAAAGTGAAAATCAAAAGGATCATCTAAATCATTACTCATCCTATACCTTTTAGCCTTCAACATTTTTAAAGATCATATTTGTGATCCTAAATGAGAGGGTTGGCTTTTCTTAGGGTATTATAGAATAATGGGCAATTGAATATATCCTATCTAGGGCACCTCTACCCATTCCTCGCCCCATATTATGATGAGTGAAGATGATATAAGAGAACAAATAATATCATACATGGTATAGTGACTAGAGAAGAGCTTGATTAGTGATATCCACTGTGAGGCAGTAGACTAAGGATGAGTTTGAAGCTTCATTTGCAGCCCAACTTCTATAAATGAAAGAGCAAATGAAGGAGGAGATAATTAGTATGATGAGCTCATGAAAGGAGAAAACTGCTGAACCAGTTCATATGTCTCCTGGATTTCATAGTATAAAAGGGAGAATGTTCTTGAGCATGTGTCAGAGGAGGGTCTTTTTGGTGACAACATTAGTGAATCATGTGAGATATTTTTAGAAAGATCCTGATAGACACTTAGTTTCTTTTGGCAATGTCTACAAGTTAGGGTCAACCATCCACCACAAGCAAATTCAAGATGATGACGTAAGAGTATTGGTTGAAGATCCAAAAGTGCCAGACGCATTGGTTCCATTCCCTACTGATGAGGTGAATACTGTAGTTGAAGCTATTGATAATTTTATCCTATGGCCCAAGAGACTTATGAATATGGTTCAAGTTGTGGCACGAAATTTCATGAATTTTTATTATGTAGAAGCTTTCCTAATATATGTTTTTTATTAACTATTTCTTGCCTTTTTATTATGTAGAAGCTTTCCAAGCTAAATGTCCTAAAACTTCTAGATCCTTCATTGACTCCACACTAATGAATGATCTTAACAGCATATGATTCATCATTCAAATTCAAAAATTTAGAATGGATCCGGAGGTTGTGGGTAAGAAAGATATGATTGTGATAATTGAATGAGAAGATTTGGTTCGACTTCTATCGAATAGTTAGCTTACCACACCACGCATTAAACAATTTATGATGTATGTATGCTTTCTTTAATATAATTAACTTAATCATCAATTTTAATAAACTAATATAATTTCATTATTATAAGTACCTCCATTGTTTGTATATTACATTGGGCAAAGGTAATAAGTTTGGATTCCTTTACCCACATCACATGACAGAGAAAGGTAATACTCCAAAGTTAAGGGCCAAACATCTCCAATAGAGAATATGTGAAATCAAGAAGGATATTTTTATGGCTCCATATGTGCACTCATAAGGATCAATTTGTAATTAATAGTTTTTTTAATGTGGATTTACTTTAACTCATATCATATTTTGTAAGGAATATTGGCAGTTGTTTGTTCTTTTAATGAAGAGTAACATTGTTATCTTTTTATGCTCCCTCCATTACAAACTTGGAAAGGAAATGAAGAAGACAATAGACTCATAAGTATACTTTTGAAAAACTATTCAATTTAATTTTTTCTGAATATGTTATTTACTAACTTGGTGATCATGATCATAAGGCAATGAAAACATATCAAAATGTGGTCTTGCAAAAGCATGGACATGAGCTTAAGGATCCCATGTGGATCTAGCCAAAGGTGATGTCTTATGATTTGTTCAATTATTAGTATTTCTTACTAATTTCTTATTATTTGTTCTTATATAGAGTCATAAACAACCAGTGAGGACGAACTTGTGTAGTCTATATATGATAAGACACATGTTTAACATCATCACATTGGGCGTGACTGAATTTACAAAAGAGATAAATATATTTTTAAAAAGTTTTATTTTATTATGTTATTTGAGATTGATTAATAAGCCTATTTTGTGTATCATATTTTAGATGTTCGACAATTCAGATGCATTTCTTAAAGTTAAAATTGAATTGGGCAGCCTATTTTGGGGAGAATTTATGAGGTTTATAGAATGTTTCATATAATTTAATAAATTTCCTAGTTTTAGATGAGTTTTGGAAACTTTTTTTGACAATTTTGATAGCTTTTTACAATTTAGATGGTTGTTAGTTTCAATATGTAAATAGTTTTGGACAGTTGATAAACACTTGATAGACAATTGTTGGAATTAGAAATTGTACATGAATTGTGCTGTCTGATTTGGCTTTGGCAATTTCTATGCACAGGAATGGGTGAAATCAAAAAAATAAATATATTAATAAAATAAAATCAAATACTTTTACATCAGTTATTAACATAATCGAAGTGGAATTTCAACCTTTCTATATCGATTATGGTAATAACCAATGTAAAAACATATGTTTCTACATCAATTGGCATCCAACCAATATATAAAATCAAGTTTCTGCATCGGTTGAGGGTTCCAACTAATGTAGAAACATAAGTTTTTACATCAGTTGTGTCCCAACCAATGTAAAAACTCTAGTTTCTATATTGGTTAGGGGTTACAACTAATGTAGAAATGATGCCAACCAATGTAAAAAGTGCCCAATAATTTTTTTTAAATTTTTTGATATAGTTTCAACATCAACTATATAGCCATTGTAGAATAATTAGTTTTTACATCGATTATCCAACCGATATAAAAAGTGGACATATTCTACTTTCCCTGAAACAACATCACCTCTTTAACTATTGTAAAAAGTCATTTTTAACTGCTATAAAAAGACATTTTTGTACTGGTGCATCCTTCAGGTCCTTGGTTCGAATCTCTCTTGTGCAAGAGAGAAGTGTTATTTAATTTTTCTCCAGTCTTTAGGTGAAGTTACAAGTTTGCCCCTCTGTATTTTAAAAAAATAAAAGAAAAGAAATAGAGATAAAAAGATGCATGAACGGTTTTTTCCATTCCTATTTTTCATTTTCTTCGAAAGCTCCAGAACCAGCTAGCATGTCCTTTGCTCCTCCAATCTACTTCCTCCATTCTCCCTATTGTGCTTGATGCTGGAAACTGTGAATGAGGAGCCTTCCTCTCCCTCCTCTATCATGCTGCTGTGTTGGAATGTTAGACTTCATCATCTCCCTTGCTTCACATCATAGACCTCTCAACCTTACTAGCTGTTTAGCTCGTCCATCCACTGTTGTCACTGCTGGAGTCTACATTTGTTCACACCTATTAGGAGTTTTGGTAAGGTCATAAACTTTTTTTATTCCAATGCAACATCACTATCAGACCTTCTCCTTCCCTTGTTCAGCGTCCAAGCTCCCTTCTATTCTCTTTGTGATGTTGGAGATTTAAGGTGAGAGCTTCGATTATTCACTTTATTGTTGTTGTGTGTATATGATTGTGGATTGAGATTGTGAATTTGTTCTCCATTTTTTCTAATGGCTGTGAGTAATGTGATGTTGGAAATTTGATTTCCTTTGAGTATTTAATTTGATTTTTGTTAGACTAAAATTTGGAAGGCTGAATTTTTTCAAATATGAATATTATAAAAATTTAGGGAATGAGATTTATGGAAAAAGAAGTTTAGTTTTAGTTAAAGGAATTCATGCCTGAAAGTTGTTTGATAAAATGCCCATTAGTAGAATTTAGTTTGATTATATATTTATAATAATGATGGTTTCTTAAGGAGTATGATTTGGTTTGGACATTATTATTTGTATATGTAAATTAGGTTTTGGAATGGGGTGTAAATTAAGAAGCTATTAAAATCTTATTTAAACATTAGATTATTGAGAGTTATATAGTTGATGATTTGTAAAGTATATTATCATTTTAGAAGTCATATTTAGATGTTTGGAAATGGTTAGGCAAGAGAATTAAAGGTTACAAGTTTTATTGAATGGTGTAGAGTGTCGCACAGTAGGTGCTTGGTAAAATGCCTAAGAAGAAACCTTTATATGTGAATTTTGTTGCACAAACTTCAAAGTTATTATTATTAATTCTGGTTGAGTGGATTCTCTTTAGAAATGACTTCTTGGTGTAAAGTAAAGCTCATTAAGATCTTATTATATTTTTTAGCATGTTTTGTAAGAAGGATAACTTGATTTGAGTCGTAAGAAGTAAGTTTTGAGCTTTGAAAGTACTACAAGTAAGTGGACAGCATCCCAACTGATTTATCAATAAAATTATTTTACTAAAATATTATATTTGTATTAATTATTTTAATAATAATTATGTTGATTAATAGATAATTTGTTAATTAAATTACTCTATTTGTAAGTTAGAAGATAGTGGTGAAGAACATTTACATCATAGCATATGAATGGTTTACTCCTTATGAATTATACTTTCAAGATTGATAAAAATTATTTTCACTAGCTTTGGCAATGTGTGATTATTCAATAAATGTAAGCATAAACATTAGTTATGAAATTTTATTTTGGCAAGTTTTAATGCTTAAAAACTATTCATGTGAGTTTGATTTCGAGAATAGAAAGAATTTTTTAATAATGGTAATTTTCTCGTATGTTTAAAGATGAATTTGGAAGGGACTTTATACAAAACACTAGTTGCTAATAGCAGTTCCGTTAGCCCTTAGGGCGCCATAGTCAATGGCTAGCTAGTTTGATTTTTGTGAGCACTGTTTTCACGTTGTTATTTATAGGTCTTGTGCTTACATCTGTTTTATAGTTTTAACCATGTTTGGTTAGTTACGCTTATGGATTGTGTGTCCATGTCTATTTTATGGTTTCGATCACATCTGGTTAGTTACCCTCGTGGACTATGTGTCTACATCTATCTTCGTGGCATAAGCTGTGTTTAGTTATTTACCCTCATGGACTATGTGTCCATGTTTGTGAATTGTTTTGATAAATCCTTAAAAATATGAATTTTTAATTAATTGTTGATTTTATCCTTAATATAAATATTGTTGTTATTTATTTATTTATTTAATCATTTTGACTTATCAAGATCAAATGCTAAATGTTGCTTTGTCATTATCGATTTAAAGTTTCTTAATATTAAAGTTATACAGAACTTTTATTTTGAGTTTACAAATTTGTTTACATTTAATTACATTCTCTTTAATTAAATGTTGTAGTTTATTCATTTAATTCTACAAGATATTATGGTTGGGACGCTATTCACTGAAAAGTATTTGATTTGGTCTCAGATATTGTAGCTGATATTATATGTCTTGCTGACTACTAGAGGACTTTTGTTGAGCCAAGTGAATATTCAAATTGGAAACGCCTTTCTTTCAATGTAAATATTCAATTATGAGAATATCTTCCTTTTTTATGTAAATTCTAAAATCTATGTAGAATGGTTTGGAAATATGATTTAGAGTGCTCCACATTGACTGTAGTTAGAGTTTTAATTCTCTTTTATTATGTTGTCTATTTGTTGCTAAGCAGTAGAGCTCTGTATTACTGGATATATATTGTAAAAATTTCTATTGTAGGGATTTCAAGAGATCCCACTTTTAAGGGAAATGTTGCTGAAATTTCTACAAGGAGTTTGAAATTTTGAATTATATGAAAAGTAAAATTAGATATATATATATATATATATATAGTCATGTTGATAGTGTGTCAGATATATTAATATAGAACTCTTTTTAATTGAGGCTTTAAGGATGTATGTTTGTACATATATCCTGAGTTGGTCATGCCTAAATTTTTTAGGGCATGACATCACTTGTAAAACATCTAATGTTACTTGTAAATTTCCTTACTTTTCCTGGCATCAATATGATGTTACTTGTCAAATACCTAACCTATGCAAATCTATACATGATTTGTTAAATGATTAAATTCACAAGCAAAATGTTTAATATAACTTGAAGATTTCCTTATATGTTGCTTCTTAAGTCCATAACGCTAACTTATGTAATATGTAATCTGTGTAAATCCAATAGGCTTGTTAATTAATTAGCTTTAGAAGTAAAATGTCTAATATGACTTGTAAATTTCCTTATGTTTCTTTGTAAGTTCATAATATTACTTGAAATACCTAATCTGTGTAAATTTATACATGACTTGTTAAATTACTAACTTTACAAGAAAATGTCAAATATGACTTACAAATTTCCTTACATTGCTTGTTAAGTTCATAATGTTAACTTATGTGATATGTAATTTGTGTAAATCTAAACATTGCTTATTAAATGATTAACTTTTCAAGTAAAATGTCTAATATGGCTTGTAAATTTCCTTATGTTTCTTGTCAAGTCCATAATGTTGCTTGTCAAAATACCTAATCTATCCTCCATACATGGCTTGTTAAATTACTAACTTTATAAGTAAAGTGTCTAATATAACTTGCAAAAGTTCCTTACGTTACTTGTAATTATGTCTATAATGTTAACTTGTGCAATATGTAATTTATGAAATCCAAACATGGCTTGTTAAATTATTAACTTTTTAAGTAAATGTCTAATATGGCTTGTAAATTTCCTTATGTTTCTTCTTAAGTTTGCAATGTTGCTTGTCAAAATACCTAATCTATGTAAATAATCCATATACAGCTTGTTAAATCACTAACTTTACAAGTAAAACATTTAGTATAAGTTGTAAAATTCCTTATGTTACATGTAATTAAGTCTATAATGTTAACTTGTGCAATATGTAACATGTGTAAATCCAAACATGGCTTGTTTAGTGATCAAATTTTCAAATAAAATGTCTAATATGACTTGTAAATTTCCTAATGTTTCTTGTTAAGTTCATAATGTTACTTGTCAAAATTAAATATCTGACTTATGTAAATTCATACATTACTTGTTAAATTACTAATTTTACAAGTAAAATGTCAAACATGACATGTAAATTCCCTTACATTACTGGTTAAGACTAGAATATTACTTGTGCAATATCCATTCTATACAAATACATTCATGACTTGTTAAATTACAAATGTTACTTGTAAAACATTTAATATTACTTGCAAATTCCCTTACATTACTTGTTGACTATACCAACACTTGGTAAATACTTAACTAAACTAATCAAAACAACTAACTTGAACATTAAAAGAAGCATAAATACATTGCAACAGATCATCAATTTACATTCTAGGGTAGTAACATCAAGCTTCTAATGCATCTCCAATTACAAAAAGGATGACACTAAAATGAACTTATACATCTTTAACAGTGTTTTTGTTGCTTTTTTTCGGTGCAGGTTGGCTATTTGGTAGTAGTGAATGGGTAGACAAAGATCTTGAATTACATAAATAGTCCGCTAGCTATTAGAACAAGTCAATCATTGTTCTTTGTTTCTTTTCCTTGTGCTTTCCTTTGTCCTTCTTTCTTCTCCACCATATTTCTAGCCCTATAAAAATCAACATTATTTCCTCTTTACAAAATAGTCAAATAATTCTTGAAGTAATTCATGAGTTATTAATTCGAAAAATGTGCTATGCGCTGTAGTGTAGCATGAGCCATAGAATCTACACTCTCGCTTTTAGCTTCCCATCTTGACCCAATCCAGTCCAACCTCTATCCTAGCCCTACCCTAGAGCTACCCCAATGGTTCAAAACATCCATTGGTAATCCAAAAACATAATTAATTAAATTAATCTACTTATTTACTAATTTTACACTTAATTAGTAATTAAGCACCATATTAAAATTCTAGATGTTATAGGAATTATTGAATCAATCTAAAAAAATCATATGAACTCACATAAATACTATAAACCCATACAATTAATATCTATACTAATCAAACTGTTTCCCCAACAACATTTAGTCTACAACATTCTCTTAACCCATTATCCTCCACATGTAAAGCCTAGGATTTACTTTAATATATCCAAAACATCAAATAGATAAATAAATTAAGCACACTATACATAGATCTCTATTAAGATTATCCATCTCATTTAGACCAATATTAATCAGGAGAAATCTCATAAGACATGGAACCCTAACACATATACTAACTTTCATCCTCAAGTCCAAAGAAATACTAGATAGGAAGGTAGGTTAAAGTTTGATATCACTTACTAGAAGGTGGAAAGACTTACATCTAAGCTCTGAGGTCTAAAATTGTGAACTCTAGCTCTCTTTCTCTCTTTAGAACTCTCTCTCTCTCTCTTCCCTCTCCCGAAATGAGCATTTGAAGTTCTTATTATAAACCTAACCTGTGATGATGTCCATGACTAGATATCTTTGTTAAAATCTTGTCTACGATGAGCAAATGTCAAAGGATGATTTCACTTATTTGTCCTTCGTCCACAATCACTGATCTTCACTTACTAAGGACTAAATCTCCTTGGCACGCCTGGTATGTGATAGATGAGAGTATTTTTAAAAGGTGGGATGTAAGAACCTTAAAATAAATAAATAATAAAATATATATAAAAACAAATAGATAAATAAATATATACCTATATAATATACAATAACTTGTTTAGAATATACTTTATTTATGTTTGGAACAATTATGGCAATATAAAGTATTGGTAGAGTAGAAGTGTGCATGCTAATAATTCTGAAGGTCCCAAGTTCGAATCCCCTGATGTAAGAAAATGAGATTTTATTTTGTTTAGCTCCTCTAAAATTACTAGAATACCCCTCCTCTATCAGATATATATTTCTTTCTCCTCTCTCTTTTTTGAGTCGATTTTAAGAGTGTGAGAGAGAGGTAGAGAAGTCTGGAAGTTTGGTGTACTTCGTCTCTCCATTCTTCTGTGTCTCCATCCCTCTTCTCTTTTTCAAGGGTCACTGATGAGATTGGAGGTTGTCATAGCTCTAAAACATCCATGAGGTTCACCTTTATATCTCCCATCTCTATTTTTCTTTCTCTATCTGCTACTCCATTGGTGTTGTTCACATTTGGTTTGTTGCTGGAGTGAGAAGCCAAGTCATCGGAGACATTGATGGTGCTCTTAAGAGCTAGGTTGTAACTACTGATTCAGTTCTTTTTCTTCTGGCAAGTGCTGTTTAGCGTATCTCCCCTGTTCAGCTTTAGGCTCTAGTTTCTTCTTCTTTGTGTGTGCGTTATTGGCTACTTGATGAGTAAGAGAAGAATGTGGAAGCTTTATTGATTTTTCTCCTCCCTGTAACATGTAGTAGCATCGAGCTTTCTTCTTTGCTCTGCTGTAGCCTCTTCTTGTTTAACTATTGTGGTTGCCAGGGGTGTATGGAAGAACGAGACCCTGATAAAAATTAAAGGAAGGATATCTTTGGGAATTTTGAACTCTAAGATGTAAGTGAATCGCATTCCATTTAAATTATCAATAATAGTATTTTACTGAATATTTTAATCTTATGAATTATTTTAGTTTTAGAAATTATGGAATAATGATGATGATGGATAATTAGATAATGATATGTGCATTTATTTCCTCAAGAAATATAATTTCAAGATTTATGAAGTTATTTTTGTTTATTAAACTTTGGAGATTCTTGATTATTCAATTAATGCAAGCTTATACATTAGTTATAAGTATTATTTTGTCAAGTCTTGAGATTTAGAACAATTCACATGAGTTTGGCATTGGGAATGAAACTTTTATTGTAGAAATAATTATTCTTCTCGCATATTTAAAATGTGATTTTAAAAGGACTCTAAATAGAACACTGCTGCTAATAACAATTCTATTAGCTTGTAGCGTGCTGTGGTTAATAACTGACTAGTTTGTTTTGTGAGCCTTACTCTTATGTTTGTTATTCATGGGTTTTATCCACATTTGATTTTATGGCATTGAACTGTGTTTGGTTAGTATTGCCTTCATGGGCTATGTGTGCATGTTTGTTTTGTAGTTTCGATTGCGTTTAGTTATTTACCTTTGTGGACTGTGTGTCCACATTTGTTATCTATTCTGTTAAGTACTCAAAATTCTAAATTTGGATTGATTGGTATACTCAAAATTTGATGGTTTTAGTTAGTAAGTGTGCTATCTTGCTTCACATGTGAATAATGGATTTTCTTCTAGCATAACGAGATAGAGTGTTTTCAGTTCACTTTTATTGTTATTATTAAAAATTAAGATTTATAAATTCAGTAAGTGTGTCATATTGAGTTATCATTTTTTAACTATTTTATATAATTATCTAAGTTTATTATTTGTACTCTTGGATTTTATTTATGTAACATCTTGATTTTTAGATAATAAAGAAATTGTGGAATTTAGGTTTTATTGATAAAGAAAAATAATAATAGAAATTTATATTATTTGAGGTTATTTGAAAATAATAATATGGTTAGGCAGCGTAAGGGGTTGGGGGCCGTGCTATTACATAAAAGGCACTTTTTATGTAACAGTTCTCACCCCACCCTACTAGGGGTCTTTAGAACTGGGCTCCAACACTCCTCATGGAGTCTAAGCCGGCTTTCCCCAATGTGGTATTTAGATTATTCCTCACCCCACCCTCACAGGGGTCTTTTGGAACATTTCCAGACTTGAACGTCCAACTTCTACCACTTTAAGAAAGTTGAGGCTAGTCTAGTACTATTGGGTGGTTTACCAGACTCAGCCTCAACTTCCTCAAGTGACCCAATGGTACCAGGGTTGGTCATAACTTTACTAAGGTAGGAGAAGTTGGGGGCTCAATTCTTGAGACGGTTCCAAAAGACCTCTTTGGTGGGGTGAGGAATAACCCATGTGCTATCATAGGGAAAGTCGCACATGGGCCTGTGAGGGGACACGTGCCAACACCGCATTCACCAGCGTAAGGGGCTGGGGGCCGTGCTGTTACATAAAAGGTGCCTTTTATGTAATAGTTCTCACCCCACCCTCCCAGCGGTCTTTTGGACTGGAGCCTTAACCACTGTCACAGCGGGCCTAGCTTTCCCCAAGGTGATACTTGGGTTATTTCTCACCCTACCAAAGAGGTCTTTTGGAGCCTTTCTAAACTCGAACCTCCAACCTCTACGACTTTAAGGAAGTTGAGGCTAAGTTTGGTACCATTGAGTCAAAAAAAGACCTTTTTGGTGGGGTGAGGAATAACCCAAGTACTACTTTGGGGAAAGCTGGGCCCGCTGTGCGAGTGATTAAGGCTCCAATCTGAAAGACCCCTAAGAGGGTGGGGTGAAGACTGTTACAATTTATGGAATGCTATTCATTGGAAAAATTTATTTTAGTCCTAGATATATTAGCTAGCGTTGATCCTACCACCGACCTCTGAGGGGCAATACAGTTATATTGGTGGAAATTTTGCTTGGTATCGTTACCTTTTGATATAAATATTTTAAGACTCATGTATTTTAAATTTAGAAGAAAGATCAGTTGCTTCTCATAAGTTGTTATTAGGACTTTATTTTGATTTATATACTGTTTGCTGATTGGAAGGAGATAAGCTCCTGATTGATATTATATTTTGTAAAAATTGTCGCGTTATAGAATTTTTAGGAGATCCTATTTACAGGGGAGATTCTGCCAAAATTTATACAAAAACGTTGAAGCTTTGATATGACAAATATTATCAAAAGTATTAGAATTTTTATATAATCTGATTATTATTTTTTAAACGGGATGAATTTTCATTTTGAGGCTTGCGAGAATGTGTGATGGGGTTCGCACCTATACCGAGCACCCTCTATTTTCAGGGCATGACATGGGATATGCAAAGTTATCATAAAATTTTAAATAATTAAATAATAAATTATTATAAAACAAAAGTCAAAGAAGATATCATAAAATTTAAAAATTACTAACTAATAATCACTTTTTTATTATTGTAACCAAATATAAAATAATATTTATTTTTTATAAAATCTCTATAAAATAAATATATTTTTATAAAATCTGTAAACTATATAAAAATTATTTATTTTTTAATTTTAAACAAGCAGGCCCTTGATATAGTTGAAATGATATGTGAAATTCAGGTTTTACAAACCGAAAATGTTGAAAGGGTTTTTTTTTCCTCCTTTGAAGCTTGTTCTAATAATAAAATAAAGATAATGAAACTTTTAGTTTCACAAGTTTGTCTCTATTGATAATTTGGTCCTTCAAATTTAATTTTTATTCAATTTAATCCCTTATGTTTTCTTAAATTATCATGTTAGAACTTTAAGTTTTAAAATAAAAATTAATTTCAAAAAAATCTAGTTAAACAAATAGTTTTAATTTTTTTCAATCAATATAGCCCTTTATGATGTGTTTTTAAAAAATTTTGAGTCTATTTTTTCTACATAAATACTTGCACTTATTTTTATTAATTTACATGGCTGCCACACTATTCCATTCTCTATGTAGCAGACCATTGCTACCTTCCCTTTAAATAATGAGGATCAAATTGATAACTGATGCAGATTTAAGGAATCATATCCATAAAAAAAAATAAATAAATTTAAGAGACCAATAATTTTGAAAACAAATTTGAGGAATTATTCCAATAAAAAAATATTGGCTGGGTTTTTAGCAAAAAAAACATTGAGTGGTTTTGAAAGAGGGTTTCTATATTGTTGAAACTTCGTTTCATTTCAAGGCATTGCCCCATGCCATCTTGTTGTTTTTATTTCCTATTTTAGGCAAATTATGTTCAACGCCCAAATTAAAGTAACCAAATCGCTCAAAAGAATGTTCATTGAAAAAAAATGCCTAGATTAACGATAGGATAAAAGTTGATCCAATCACTTACTTTTGGTGTCAATCATTTTAATGTATCAGATTAAAATGAGATATATTTATACATGATATTATGTTTTTTTTTTTTCCAGTGTTATCTTTTCTTCTTTTTTTTTTTAAATTTTAACCCGAGTGCAAGATTATAATTTGTTATTAATTAAATAACTTCTCTAGCAACAACAGAAAACAATAATCACATAATAACTTCTATAGTGTGTGAGCTGGAGCTAGCGTTTCAATCCATTGCTTTCTGGGTTGGCTTTTTTAATTTTGTCAAAAAAAAAAAATTACTAATGTTAGTTTTCGTAATAAAAGACGAGTTCGAATCAAACAGTGTTACATGGAATCAATAGTGAGGGCCACATGGGAGATTCACTTGAAGGTGTAAGCGTGGGTTGGTGACAGTTATAAAATAATCCCAGATCTTAGTGTCTGAGTTTGATATTGCAATACAAAGTTCGAGGTGTCAATTGAAATGGAATTTTGGGGATTGGATGTTAATGGATTAGGTGATACCACCCACTAAAACACATATTTTATAGGTGGAAACCAACACATAACAGCAAGAGGTAGAAACCCAGTGAGATAGCTCCTAGCACTTGGAATTAGTGGAGGAATCTTACTTGCCAACCTCCAAAATCCATCATCCCAATATGCAGTTTTGAACCACTCTGCCTGCCTCCGTGTCTATTCTTGTCTGGTTTATTCCCTGAATTTGAAATTGGTGTTACCTTTTTTTTGGCGCTTGATTTGTTACCATGTGGAACAGGGGATGTGTTTGGCTGTTTCATTCATATCATGATATCAATTAAATTAGAATTCAGTTCCCATAGTATGATATGTTTTAAAAAGCCAATCTTGACTAACGAAGACTTGAAAAAGTGAGGTGCAAAGACCGGGCATTGGCATTATCAAGTCATGGTGGGCGCATGAATTGTTAGCCTCAGAGAAGTTAGAGGATACGAGAGAATGTCCTAATCTGTGAATGACCCTTCCACGCATTTACCTTTTCTTGTTTTTGTGTTGATTCCCCAGAAATTCCACCGGTGAGTCCATTCCTCTATGATAAATTCCACGTGGGAAGGGGATATTGAAACTCACTTATTAGAGCACTTTCCTTTAGAAGCTACATGTGCAATCCAGTCAGCAGCAATATTAGAAGGAAGAATGACAAAGAAGTTTTAAAAAGATAAATTAATTTAAGTTAGGTCTTAAGTACCAAACATCAAAAATTTGTAACTTAATCTCTCAATTTTATAATTGCATTGTGAAGAATTTGTAACTTGTTTTTCAAATTTTAACATGATTGAAAAATAAAAAAATTTATTTTTCCTATTAAAATTTGAAATACAAGTTATAAATTCATGACAATGCAGTTATAAAATTAAAAGATTGAGTTGCAAATTTCTAAACTTTAACACTTGAGACCTAACTTAAATTAATTAATTCTTTTGAGACCTCTCTGTCATTCTTCCAATGTTAGAATATCTTGGGATCCATTTGAAGCTACAATAGTTCATCGATCGACGGATAGGCCCCATCAGTGCCATACCATTCCATTCAGGATACACCTATCTATTGTTTAAAGACTATACTAATGGAAAACACACAGATTCGTGGATGACATTAGTAATATTATTGTTAGCGCACCATTACAGGCCTTCAAAAATTGCCCCGGTCTCGCTCATAAAAGAGGAGACATGATCAATGAATTTCCCCATACAAATCAAACAAATATCATTTGGATTAATTAACTTTACAAAGGAAAAAACAAAAACCAACGCCAGTAGAGTGAGTCAAACCATTATAAGCACCATCAACACACAAGTGACAAGCCTTACTAGAGAGATATTCAGCTTTATCTACCTTAGTTGTCTTGCTATCACAAGCTTCCTCATGAAGCAATAAGCTATTTTAATTGATAAATAGGCATAAAATATATCCAAGATATAACCTTTCTTGCAAAATATATGCTGTCTATTCCATATATTATTTTTAAGGTATAATTCCTAGTCCCAATCCAAATCGGAAAACAGAGGAGCTTTTAGAGCACAATTCATAGGTTCGGCAAATCTTAACATTAAAATGAAATTCCACTTACTTTCCATCCTTTACTTTATCTAGACCTACGACATCTCTCACTTCCCGATGTATGGAAGTGACTAACAAGATAAACACATATCCCTTAAACCTTTATTTAATACAATTTTCTATTTTTTTTAAAACAGTAATTTTATTTGTATTGGATTTAGGACATCCTTAATATTTTTCCTTCAAACAAATGCCTTAATATTTTTATAAAAATTTAGGTAAAACATTTCCTGTAAATAGGACCTCTTAAAAATTCTATAACAAAATTTTCAAACAAAAAAAAAATCACAATAACTAGGAGCTTTGCTCCTTCCAGCCAAAAGAAAGGTATATAACAAAATAAGGACCTTAATTGTAATCTATATAGAGCATCTAATCATATTTTCAAAACATAATATATAAATTTTATAATTACATTGAAAGGAGATATTTACAAAATAAGTCTCCCCCCAGCTCAACAAAAAAGTACCTTAGTGTCAGTAGGAATAAAAGTTCTATATAATTTCAATAATAAGAATATTTAAATCTATAATGACAAAACATTTTTAAAAGTTGATCTTGACAAGTCAAAGTGATTAAATAAATAAGAATAAGAGTATTTACTAATTAAAAACCATTAAGTATGAAATCACCAATTAATTAAAAATTCATATTTCTGGGGATTATTAGAACAATTCACAGACATGAGCATACAGTCCATGAGGATAAATAACCAAACACAGCTTATGTCATAAAGACAAGTGTGGACACATAGTTCCCGAGTATAAATAACCAAATACGACCTAAGCCACAAAAACAAATATAGACACATAATCTACGAGAGTAAGTAACCAAACGTAGCCTAAGCTATGAAACAAACATGGAAACAATCTATGAGAGTAATACTAATCAAACACGGCTTGAAGCCATGAAATCAAATGTAGGAATTAAACTCATGAATAACAAATGTGAGAACAAAGCTCACGAGAATCAAACTAGCTAGTCATTGACCATGGCACGCTACAGGCTAACGGAACTGCCATTAACAACCAGTGTTCTATATAAAACTCCCTCCAAATCCATTTTCAAGCATAGGAGAAAATTATCACCATTAAAATACAGTTTTCATTCCCAAAATAAAACTCGCATGATTAGTTTTTAAGTATTAAAACTTGTCAGAATAAAATTTCATAATTGATGTCTATACTCACATTTATTAAATAATCAAAAATTTTCAAAATTAGTAAAATGATTTTTCATCAATCTTGAAAGTAAATGTTGTGAATTCAAGCACTAGAGTAACTTGGTTAATAAAAGTAATCAATACTAAAAATATATTGATACATGTAAATTATTTAAAACAATATTTTGATAAAAAGAAAATTTGCTAATAACTTGATTGAGACATTATCTGCTTACCTGAGCTTAAAATAATAATTTGTTCATACTAAAGTACACCTCTCTCTATTGCTTCTTAGCTACTCAATTACCTAGACGAGAAGAATAAACAACTTCTTTAACGACGACTCTACTCCATATATCTCCAATAGACATTCAATTCCTCCACAATCCTTATAGTACACAAAATTATAATATTCCACTAACACATACTTTAAATAAATAATACATTTATTTACATATGCACTCTTTCCCCAACATCATAACTTGAAGCTGTAGCATTTTATTTTAATATATTTGAAGGCTTAAATAAATACAATAAGTTATTGGTCAAAGTAATAATAATAATAATTAAATAAAACCATCTTCATAGATCCCATATCACCTTCCAACACCTATATGTAAGAAAAGTCCTTAATACATTGAATATATATTTAATTTCTCTATTCCAACTCTTCTTCACATTTTAACAAACACCTCATCATGAACATCAAAATTTATACTATACCATCAAGTCCCATACTCAACAAATCACTTGCTCAACAATTCATAAAAATTTATATATGAATTTAGTATGCTTCCCAAACTCTGCCTCTACCAAAAATCCATTCAAACATAACTAAAATTATTCCTTTTTCCTCTACCGATTAAAATTAAAGCTATATATAAAATAGGAATATCTACCTAAAATAAATTCCTTGCCTTGCCAATCGTTTTCCATCAAACTCCTACTCCTCTCCCACTTCACGTGCAGCAACTACTAAGATAAAAAAAAAAAAAAAAAAACCAATCCACCCATCATTTCAACACACAATAGACGATGCGAGGAGAGGATTCTTCCTTCCTTCTTCTTTTTTTTCTTTTTTTTAAATGACATAGCCAACACCAGCTTATGCTAAAGGGAGGAGGAGGAATAAAGCAGTCACCCACACAGTAGCAAAGCAACACGAACAGGGAGAAACAGAAGATTTCAAGCCACAGAACAAAGCAAGGGAAGAAGAATCAAATGACAAGAACTGAGTTGGAAGAAGATTTGGCACATTGAATGGAGACCTGAAGCAGCCACGGATAGCACGCCACACGCTCGTGTTGGCGACAGAAAGGATGAAGGAAGATGATTCTCGAACCCTCTCCCTCTCTCACAGTCTCCGAAACAAAAATGGGATGAAAGGGAAAATATCTAATGCTTTTATTCATTTATTTATTTTTTAGAGTAGAATTTGGTAATTTCACAAAGTTGGAGCAAAATAAAATGTCTCCCACACTATAAGTATTCGAATTCAAGATCTGAAGGTATCTACTAAGAGTAATTTCCACTAAGGCACAAACTCATCTTGCTATACCTATTCCAAAAGTATAGAAATATAATCCATATTATATTTTTTTATAAATCTTAACACAATTATCATACATATATATTTTTTTCCTTGAGAGTCATCACATTTTAATTTTATTTAAAGTTCTTGGGTTATTACAACATCATTGTAGCAAACCATATCCTTGGATTTGTGCTTTGCTCCATTGTTGGGATGCTCAAATGTGTTCAACTCCACACCAAGGTTTAGATCTGCCACCCTGAAACTTCCTCTTGGAACCAAAAAAATCCACCATCAATCTTTGCCGCAATCTTTGCCATCATCGACTCAGCACTTGGGGGTACCCACCAGAGATCCCCCCCACCATCACAATACAAGTGAAATTGCCTTCGTTGACAATCATTGCACAATCTCGGTAGCAAGCAGTCTCCACCGTCCACTCCATGAAAACCCCTTAACCCCACATCGCCACCAAAGATCATGAACCCACATACACACACCACAACCAACCCCTAAAGCAAAACCCTACTCAAACTTGGCATGCTCCGAGTGGAAAACCTCCCAATAAGATGACTCCCCTAGTGGGGAGAGTTCTGAAGAGCAGCCTCCAAATGCGATGAAGAAGCTGACTGGAAAAGGGGAAGGAAACCTTAGCCCTATAAATAGGACCATTGTAGATCGAAATCAAGAGGAAACTAACCATACAAGACAAAATAGAAAAATAAGTCCAAGATTGAAACTATGAAACTAAAGAAAAGAGGGCAGAATTAGTTAGCCATGTGATTTTGGCTTAAAGCATCAATCTCCCATTGAATGTAACTAATCTTAGCTTCCCAAGCCTCCCAAATGCACCTTTCTCTTGTGCAGCCTGCAAATAGTCCCTTTGATATTATTCTCTGCTGAAAAAGCTAGCTATCATTTTCTAGTTCAAATATGCATTTAAGTGAATCTGTGCATTTTGGTCAGCGGCTAGTCCAACTGCACCTCATGTTGCGAGGAAAACTGTGACACAATGATTTTACTTTATCCAGATAAGATAATTAGGATCCCCATTTCATTATAATTATGTGTTAGATTTTATTAGATATTTGAGTAGCTAGATTATTTTTAACTTGATTTAGTTTGGTTTTAAATTGAATATCTTATCTTGTTTATATCTACGAATAGGATCTAGATTATTATTTTTGGCTAATAACAAGGATTCCAAAACCAGAGAATTAAGCTTCCCCCAAAGAGTACTTTCCTTCATGTTAACCAAGAATATTGGACATTTGGATGTGGACCACATTGCTTGAAGCCCAACAATTAAGGTGGCCCTAGGAGCTAAAGACTTGGTGTTTGTGGCCTTTATAACTATATATATATATATAATAAAGGAGAATGATTCATAAATTCGAGCATTAGATTTTTAGTTAAAATGTGACATCCTTTCATTGATCCCATTTTATATTCATATGATTAGACTAGGAAAAGCAATATTTTCATGGTTAATATGTTTTTAAATATTTTCAATCTATGTTGTAAAACTATTTTAAGCGTGTCTATATAGAGTGTGAATGCACAAATAAAAATTTAATGATTTGAATTTTTAAAATCAAGATTTTTTTTTAAATTTCCAGTCCTTAAGCATAAGAAGATGAGTACTGAAATTGGGATCCTAAGTTACATATGATGAGATCCTGATCTGTTATTAATTTTCTTATCGAGTCCTAAATTGTCACTATTCCTTTACTTTAATTCATTCGTAAAAAGAAATATAATAGATTAAAAATAAAAAGTATAGTTTACTTATTATTAAATTTTCAAAAAAAATGAATACGAAATGACGATTTGAATCAAAAATAAAATATATAAAAAGGGTTCTGATTTCAATTAAAAGACATATAAAATAATATATTTTGTTAATGTATGCTTTTGAACTTTCTATTTGCGCGATTCGATTATGTGCTGTTTTGAGATTTAATAACACACCATTTTTTTATTTTTAAAAATTAAAAATTATGGCGAAGATCTCATCCCATCACATGAAAGGTGACTAGCACAACGGAAGACGATCCCCTGGGAAATATATCACGCACAACGTACAAGCTGCAAGCGAGGAGGAGGGAGAAAAAGGATGGAAAAGGGAAAACCATGCCCGTGCCAAATTGAATAACAATCAAAGCGACATTTATTAATTAAACAAGCAGGCTCACGCAGATAACACAGCAACCAATTAAGTGCAAATGAAGAAGATAACAAATGCAAATGTCTACACGAACGGAAACTACTGAAGACTTATTGACGGGCACAGCACTTAGCAGAAACATAAAACAGCAGCACGTAGGCATCAACACCGGAGTCCAGAGGGATGGTGATGATTTATTTATTGTAAGCCGAGACATATCACTTCTCAGGGTTATCATCACCGGTCACGATCCACTTGGAAACCCCAGAAGCGGTCGCCGGCTTTTGGTCGAGCAGGTGAGGAACGGCACCGAGGAAGATGGGCACTGGGACGGTGGTCCAATCCGAGGGGTGGGTGCTACTGTGCCCGGCGATGAGCTTCTCTTTGTCATAAGGCAGTTTGTCGAGGACTTCCTTGAGGGACAGCGAAGTTTTAATCACAGTAGGCCAAGTGTGGGTCTGGTAAACCACAAAGTCAATAGAATCTTGGAAGTCTCTGTACAAGGGCAGTAATAATTATCACAGAGAGAAGCAGACACGGTGATGGAAACTAGAAAGTCGTCGGGGAGGTCATTTTTCAGGGTCTGTATCACCTCGCCGATTGCATCCTTAAACTGACCTTGCCCGGCAGGATGGATGGATGTTTTGTAGTAAACGTCAAGGCCATCAAGCTTGCGCTCCTGGATGATCTTTTTCAGGGATTTGGTTGGCATTGGAGATCCAGGTTTCTTTGTCGGAAGAGGGGTGACGGAAAAGCCGTGTATTCTGGTCACGGCCACCGATTTGAGGAAGAACTTGACTTTGGAAAACTTGGTCTTGTTCTTGAAATCTTTGATCTTCGCCTCAGTGAAGTCGCTTTTTATTGAAATAGCAGTCGAACTCTCCCGTGGATTCCCGGATGAATCGTAATCTCTGGCGAAGGCCAAAGCGACCTGGATTCCGTTCTTGAGCTTCACAGAGCGCAGATTTTCGATTGAGCTGTTGCTGCTGGCGTAGACCCGATAGGATAACAATGGATTCGACATGTTGAAATGTAGTTATGGGTTGTGAGTCTGACTTCCACCTCTCTCTTGCTCTCTCTTACTCTCAGATTCTAGATTTGGCTTTTGCGGGACTGTGTCAGTGCAGACTCGGCTTCCTTCTCGCCCTTATTTATATACCTCACTTGCTTCTCGTGTGAGCATTTTGACGTCACTCCCTCTCCGTCACATACCCTTACGTCACGTCCTGTTTTCCGCGTTTGGGCCGGTGCTCATCACTTGATTAACTTCTGAAGCGATCAGATTAAAAATCTGGACCGTTTATATTTTTACTTTATATTTATTATAAATATTATAAATTTTAATAAATCCATTTTATCATCAATCTAAATAATGTAGATTTAATTTAGGTAGTTTAATTAATATTAAAATTTTTAAATTTTTTATTTTAATAAATATAATATTAAAATTTACAAATAAAGATAATCTTTAATTGAAATTTTTTAACAAATTAAGGAAAAAGTTTTAACTTAAAAATTTTAAATCTAATCTGTCGAGAATATATTTATATAGTTAATTTATAAAAATTATAAAAAATTTATTATTAAATTTGATAATTCATGTTAAATCTGCATTATCTATATTGATGATAGATTAGACATATTAAGTTTTATAATTTTTATTTTTAATAAATTTAAAATTAAAAAAATAAAATCTGGAAATCTAAACAGTCTGAAGATGAGCACCGCATACCGGATGCGTGTTTCCCTCTCCGTATAAAGTATTTGAGACCGTTAACTGGGATTTGAGAGTCCGGACAGGCATTTTTCAATTTCAATATTCCAACACATTGCTAATCAAGCCTTGTTTACAGCGGACTTATTAAATAAGACCGTTTACTTGCATTATTTATAGCGGACTTATTAAAATAATAAAATAAGACCGTTTGCTTGCATTATGAATTAATGTGGTTTCACGGAACCTTTCATGCGTCAAATTAATGAGTTTATATATATATATATATATATATATGTATGTATGTATTTTGGTTGGAAGCAAGATTTTAGGCAAGATTATTAGAGGGACGTTTACTGTGTTAATGCTCTTTTGGGGTTGGAGGCAAGATTATAAAATTAATTGCGTTAATTTAATTTGATGGAGCTTTCTATATCAACTTAAGTTCTCTTACACTTTAACATCCTAACAATTTACTCTTTGTTCAATCTTCTCTTCCTCTCCATGACACGCACATTTGTGTGTATGTGTATATATTCATTCTGGTCTTATTTATAACTTACTTTCAACATGTTTTATTGGAAATAATGAAAACATTAAATCTTATTAGCTTTGTCTTAAAATTTAATATCTATTCACCTCTACCCTCTACCAAGGACATAATGGCTTATAACATTATGTTGAGTTTAAATTTTGATGATGACAGATATAGTTGTATTAATATAGTTAATATGTTCAAGAATATAGAACAGCTAACTATATGCTTTAGTTGTTTTTAATTTAACTATAATTATGGAACAAGTGCTTTAAAGTATTTTTATGTTGTTATATATATTATATGAGGTTTTGAAAAATGATTTATGTGCATAAAAGTTAGTTTATACTATATATTTTTCTTTATCTTAAAATGATTCTATATCCAAAAGTATTTAAAGTGTTATTTTTTTATAACTTGGATAATATATAAGACTTTAATATGCATGGTATGACATAATCACTTTTATATTCATTCCCATGTATATTGATACTTGGACAAATCGATCACGTGGTTCATAACGCATCATTGAAGGTTATCTAAAGCATAAATGAGGGTGAGCATGAAAAAGAAGCCACTAAAGTTATCATTAGCATGCTTCATTTAAGAATGAAGAATATAAAGATAAAGAAAAAGATGATCTAAGAAGATCTAAGTGAATGAAGACATACAAGCTTGGATTCATTATGGCCTGGGTTGATTGGTATAATATCTTTAGCCTTTCTAACTTTTTAGTTAAAAAATTGTATTCATTTAAATCTTAACAAGCATTTCAGTTCTATATAAAATAAAAAGTGAGATGTAACTTTCTTAATATTATTTTTAATTATTATTTATATATGAAAGTTTGAAAATACTTATTATATATATTATTTGAAAACTAATTTTTATAAAGTTTCTTGAAAGTTATATTTACTCAAAGTGGAGTTATATATATTAACACTTGAAGTTTATGCTTTGAGTTAAGAGTCTTGGAGATATTCAATTAATTAGTATTTTATCTATATCCCTTAATATACAAATCCACTTATTGTGAAACTTTTTCATTTAAAAATTGACTTGTAAAGATTTCCAAAAATTAATCTATTTCATTCAAAATAGACTTCATATGAAATAGTTATGAGTTTCCAAAGTTAGCTTTTGAAGCTTCTAGAACTTAAAAAAAAAAGTTCTTGACCTTTCTCACCATTTTGATCATATCTCTCAAACTACATTTAATTTTCAAGTAGGTCTTGTTTTGTTGGAAACTAGACCTTCAAAACTTTCCAAACATTAGTCATTTGTCGGATATAGATTTAATATGAAAGAGTTATGACCTTTAGAAGTTGACACATACTCTCTTGAAGGCTTATTTCTTTTCTTGTATGTTAGTTGGGTAGTAAGCTTCTACTACCAGCATTGACTTAATTATGATCATTCATGTGCTTGACACTATTGGTATTAGTATCTTACTACCAGTATTGTCACTATCCATACTAGTGCTCGCTTCCCTTAGCATTCAGACTTTCCTATTTTCTGGATTACTACCCGTGTTGGCCCAACACTATTGGTATTAAGCCCTCTCTATGAGTATTCATTACTTCTAGCATTTAACCCCTGTTTTTGGGCTTATCACTCCTTCTTCTCAACAAATGGTTGTGGATTTGCATTAGAGGGAGAGTTTGTTAGGAGACTAAGTGTGCAAATGACAAAAAACTTGAGCCTTGAACCCTTGTCACTTGATTATAAGTCTTCAATCATGTGTGTTCGTTTTCTCACCAGTTAAAAGACGTACTTTTTGCATTTGGAAGCATTGGAATGTATGTTGTTGTAGAAACAAACACGGGCCAATAACTTGATCATTTGTGGCCATTCGATCAAGTGGTGAAGATTTGCGATGCCATGAAAAATTAGCCTTAGAGCTACACCAAAACACAAACAAGACTCGTGCGTTTGGGTTGGTATGCATGATTTTGAACACCATCCCAAACATGCTATTAGTTATTGAGAAAAGTTGAAAAGTTTTGGCTTCAATACAAAGGATCTATATATTAATAAGTTAAAGAGAAGCGGGTAAAAAAAGGCTCAAGTTGAATCTCTGTTGAGAAATGATTAATGATTCTGTAATCTAATGTTTGCGTGGGTTATTTTTGTATAGGCTGTTATTGTGTGTTTTGGGTTAGTGTTAGTTTCTCGATTCTTTTTATTATTTGTTTGGTTTTGTTATTTTTCCTTGTTTTATATTTCAATGGGATATATAAATATCAGTGGCCCACCCGATGTACTCTGATGGTTTAATGAATGAAAGCATATTTTTCAGTAATATTCGGGTTTAATTTCCAACTTGGTACCCAAGCCAGATTTATTTTGTGACTCATTTTCTTTATCTATTTCTTAAAACCCAATACCTTTCTTGCCCTATTTTCATCTCCTTCCTCGAGTTCTTGGTCACAATGTCATTTTATTTCCCTGGTTCTTGCCATAATCTCCTTTCTTGTCTTCTCCATTGATCTATCCATCATATTGTTCATCATTTTCTCCACCATGACTAAGACTATAGACATTTGATCCTTGGCTTCTGCTCTTGATCTCACACACCCACTTTATCATCATCCATCTAATACCCAGGCCACCACTCTTGTCCCTCAACCACTCACCAGAACCACCAACTATGTCATTTGGAGTCATGCAATGTAGATGGCCTTACTAACTAAGAACAAAATCTATATGGTTAATAGATCTTGCAAGCAAGATGCTCAGATAGAAAAACTCTGAGATTAGTGGGATTGGTGCAACATCATTATACAAAATATCAGCCAGAGCAATCACTCTAAAATATCAAAAGGAACCCTCAGGTTTAAATTCTCTTGTTTTGTCTTCTATAAATAAAAATCATGCTTACTGGCTTGTAGACTCAGGGGCCACTTGTCACATGGTCAGTAGCTTGTCGTATCTTGATCATTATGAAGAATATGTTAGTCCTCCACTCAAAATTAAAATTCCTAATTCTGAAAAGTTATTAATCACACATGTTGGCTGTTAAACTTTTTGATGATATTGTTTGATATAATGTTTTGTATGACCTAGGGATATGCTATGATATGATTTCTATATCTTGCCTCATAGATGAACAAAAGCATGTTGTCACTTTTTCCTAAAATATGTGTCTTGCAGGGGCTTTACAATGGTAGAATGAAAGAATAATATCATGATTATATGTTGTTGATGAAGATTCTTATTCTTCTAATGTTTTAGCTAGCAATGTCACTCATAATAGTAATGTTTGGCATTTAAGACTAGGCCATCCTTCAAATTCCATGCTCAAACATGTTACTCCATTATAGACCAAATTATCTTGTATTGATGGTTCTAATTGTGATATTTGCTTTAAAGCAAAACAGACTCGTTTATCTTTCTCATCTAGTGAAATAAAATCTGTATCTTGTTTTGATTTGCTCCATGTTGATGCTTGGGGACCAAACAAAGAACCAGCCCATCAAGGGTATAGATTCTTTTTAAACTATTGTAGATGATTTCTCTCATGTTACTTGGATTTATTTGTTACATAACAAATATGAAGTATCTTAGCATTTGAAAATTTCTTTAACTTAATAAGGAATCAATTTGATGCTAAAATTAAAAAAATTTGTAATGATAATGGTACAGAATTTCTCAATCATGATCTCTCAACCTATTTTCTAGAAAATGTGTGTTCTGGGTGAAATTACTTGTGTTTACACCCCCAACAAAATGGGGTTGTTAAAGAAAGAACAAACATATTTTGGAAGTTTCTCAAAGTTTAATTTTCCAATCAAAACTCTAATGAGGTTTTGGGGGAAAGCTGTAAGAATTGCTGTACACTTAATTAACAAACTTCCCTCTAAAGTCTTGAATTATAAGACTCCTTATGGAATATTGTTCAAAAGAGAGCCGATTTATCCAAATTAAAGGTTTTTGGTTGCCTTGCTTATGCTAAAAGTCCAAGAAAGCTAGACAAATTTGAAACTAGGTTAGAGGCTTGTGTCTTTTAGGATATCCTAATAACCAAAAGGATACATTCTATATGATATTAAAAATGATAGCATTTTTGTAAATAGAGATGTTATTTTTTGGAAAATAAATTTCCTTTTTTAGATGAAAGGGCTATTGATCAGTAGAAGGCACAGATTATTCTAAGACTTTTTCACCTGTTGTTAAAATGAATACATTCTATCTTGGATATTGCTGCTAAAAATGGTTGGGATTTATTTCGGATGGACACTGATAATTCTTTCTTGTAGGGAGATCTCAATGAAGAAGTCTATATGAAGATTTCCCTAGGATAGCAAGCAAGGGGAGATCAAGGTGTGCAGACTAACCAAGTCCTTGTATGGATTGAAGTAGGCTGCACGACAGTGGAATGCTAAACTTTGTGAAGCTTTGCTTGTTGGAGGTTTTGTGTAGAGTAAATTTTGACTCTTCCTTATTTACTAAAAATCATGATAATGAATTTACTATTGTTCTTGCATATGTAGATGATTTAGTTATAACTAGAAATAGTGTTAAGGGAATAGAGGAAACAAAGAAATATATGCATAATAATTTCAAAATGAAGGATTGGGTTCATTAAAGTATTTCCTTGGGATAGAGATTGCTAAGTCTACTAAAGGTTTGATTCTAAATCAACGAAAATATACTTTAGACTTAATTGCTACCATAGGTTTAGGTGCTTATAAACTAAGAAATATGCCAATGAATCTAGGTTTAAAGCTTTATAGTGTTCCTAAAAAGGGGGAGAGGAAGAATGATTGGTTAGTAGATCCATCCAGACATAGGCGCTTGATAGGCAAATTATTATATCTAACTACTACTAGGCCTGGCATTAGTTATGCAGTACAACTATTATGTAACATCCGGAAAATTTTAAGACCAAAATTTAATTTAAATAAAATATCTAAAATTAAATTAAAATTAAGAATAATTTAATAGAGGTATAAAGTTCAAATTTTACTAAGCAAAAGTTTGATTTTATTTTATTTTTAGTTATGGAAAAAATTACCAAAGTTGCCCGTGGCTTTTTGATATAATAAGAAATGTTGAGTTGTTCCTTGTAATTTTTTTCAATGTCTTTAAATCAGTTTTTGAAGAGGAAAAAGAATGCAAAAACAAAGAACAAAGAAGCAAGAAACAAAAAACAAGAACAAGAAAGAAAAGAGAGCACAAGAGACCAAGAGAGAAGAGGAGGAGAATAGAGAAGGAAGAGAGGGGACCTCGAAGGCTTTGTGGCCGTTGTGAGCTCAGCTACACTATAGATAACTCCCTACTTCAATCCTCTTCTTTCTCTCTTGGTTTTCTTGAGTTTTTGGAAGAGGTAATTTTGGATTTTGATCCCAAAGGCTTTGTTTTTATAAGCTTTGATTTTCTTGGGTCCTAGGAAGGTTGTTTTAAGTTTATATATGGTGCTCTAATATTTTGAATGGGCAATTAGATGAAAAAGGGATTTTTAGGGCAAAAATTAAACCTTAAGGGATTAGATTTTCTCTTTAATGGTTTGAGTCTATTGACTTAGTTATAATTATGCTACTTGAATCTAATAATGTTTAAATTAAGCTTTAGTTTTTATTATAAGTGCTAATTATGAAAGTTAGCAACACTAAGTGAAGGTTTTAGTTGATTAAAAATTGTATAGTTTGGAAATTGGCCTAGTGGTAGCTAATAAATGGTTTTGGTGGTTAAGTGATGCTATGTGAATGGTTGATTTAATATATGGACTATTAGGATATATTATAACTCATTGACCCAAGTGTGTGGTATGAGTTATAGTCTTCTTTTATGATATTTGTCATAATAAGTGATGTGGATCACCTATATGTTGTAGGGAATTATTGGTGGAACTTATTGAGAAGTTAAGGAACAAGAAAAGTCTTATTTTTATATAAGGGAAAACCCTTTTGGTAAAAGGGTAGAGGTAATAGGGAAATTTATATTTCTTATTGCTTTGTTTAGCTATTTTTGAATAATATTACTAGTTATCATGCATTACATGTTTTAAATGATTAAATTTCATTAATTATGTTTTATAAGGATTTATGGGGTACTACTTGGATAATAGTGTATATATGTTTTCTATTTGTTTAATAATAATGTTTTCATAGAAACAAGGTTATTTGCATGCATCGTAATTAAAGAGAATGGAAGTTGCACTTAAGAAAGTGTAACTGGCTTAGGTACCTTAGATAGGCTAAGGAACTGGTTAAGATAGGAGTGATATATGTTATATTATCTTAGAGTGTTAAAGTGGTCAATACTCAAGAAAGATAGACAAGAGTAAAAGGCATGATCTCGGTCGAAGTTCACTAACGAGGAGGTGTGGACTTGTGATATTCTATGGCATACTGCCATCAATCAATATTACCTTTCATAATGTGGGCTCAATGTACTAAAGTGGTTAGTAGATTGAGTTTTTGACACACTCAGTAGGAGAAGGAATTCGACATATGAAGTGCGAGGTTGAGTGCCCAGGTCAAGGTAACCCTCACATGAAGAGTAAGTTAGGCTAGCTCTAGGAGGGAGTTAGCTTCAACTACTCAGGATTCACATCAAAGGAGTACAAGCAGCTCAGTGATTTGATAATGCCTTAGAATGTGTTTTGTGCTTATAGAGGTATAAGTGGGTATAAGGTTTATCTGTGAGCTAAAGAGTGTCAGGGGGCATTCTGTTGGTCAGGAAAGGTCATACCAGCCTATGTCATGCATTCATGCATTTTAAATGACTAAATAATATGTATATTTAATCTATTATTCATTGTTCAATTGTGGCTTACTTTGTAATAATAAATGTAGATTTTTTTGTTTACTAAGACTGTGGTTGTCTTACCCCCTTCTTTACAATATTTATGGGTTCAGGTGAAGGTTCTGGTGGTGGATGGGAAAAGGAGCAGAGCTAGGGGTTGTTTGTGGATTGTAAAGAACTACAACCCCTTTCTTTTGAGCAAATATATTGTAATGTATTTAGGATTAGGGTGCCGGGTAGAATGTGTTTGTGTGTGTGTGTGTGTGTGTGAATATGTGTAGATTATGTTCTTGTGTATGAATTTTTCTACTTGTAAACTTGTGGCTCAAAAACTTGGTTATAGTGTGTGGTTTTGATGGATTCATTGGTATACCAAGTTTTCACTACATGCAAATGTTTATTTTGATATGTATATGAATATATGTGATTTTACAAGCAATGCAAAGTGGTTGCATTGTGAATTGTGTGCTATAGGCAAACATAGAGAGAGTGGATGCGTGGGCCCCATGGGGATCTCTGAGCTAAGTAAAAATAT
>NW_026555344.1:28455104-28490161 GCF_029017545.1 Prosopis cineraria | reverse complement strand
CTTCTTCTCGAAACTCATTACCCCTTTGATAGGAGATACCTTAAGAAATACTTTAATCCCTAACTATAATTCTAACTCCTGACGTTTGTTATCAAATAGGACTTCTATCACTTTGATCTTTATTAATCTTTCCTCTAATCATTTTCCACTTTTTCAATAGCATCTTGTACTATATCTGGTCCCTAAAAGCTTAACATCACTAACATTAAACCATTTGATAGGAGACGTGCACTGCTTACCATAAAGTGCTTCATATGGAGTCATTTGTATGCTAGATTGATAACTATTATTAAAGCAAACTCCACTAAGGCCAAGTAATGATCCCAACTACAACCAAAATCTAAAATGCAAGACCTTATCTGGATAGTTCTCTTAGATTGGCTATCAGTTTGTGGATGAAAAGCAATACTAAGATCTAGCCGAGTTCCCAAAGCCTCTTGGAATGATTTCCAAAACCAAGAAGTAAACTAAGGGCCTTTATTAGAAATTAAGATACTAAGACCCTATGCAATCAAACAATCTCCTCAATATACAATCAAACATACTTATCAACATTATAAGTTATTTTCACTAGAATGAAATAAACTGACTTAGTCAATCTATCCACAACAACCAAATAGAAATCATATCCTTCACAGTACAAGGCAACCCAATCAAAAAGTCCATTAAGATATTTTCCATTTCTACTCCAGTATCTCTAATTGTTGATGTAATCCACTTGGCTTTTGATGTTCTGCCTTAACTTGTTGGCATGTCAATAGGGTGAACAAAGTATGCTACATCCTTTTTTAATGCCATCCCACTGATACAATGGTTTCAAATCCTGATACATCTTTATTGCTCCTGGGTGAATGGTATATGTAGAATGATGAGCCTCTTCTAAGCTAAGTTGTTTTAAGTTTTTCTCTTATGGTGCACAATTCTATTATCGCATCTTAATATCTCTTTTTGGTTAATTGTAAACTCAATGTTATTTCCTGCTATGACTACTTCCCTTAACTTGTATAACTTTGGATCTAAAGATTGAGCACTCTTAATTTGATCAACTAGAAAAGAATGATCTTGCATGAGCTAGAAATGCTCCCTTATCAATAATCTCAAATTCACTCCACCCTGCTGAAGCTTATCAATGAAGTAGCTATCCTGGAGAAATCTTTAACAAAATGATGATGATACCCTGTGAGGCCCAAGAAATTGTGAATTCTTGTGATTGTCATAGGTCAAGGCCAATTTTGCACTACTTTCCACTTTGTTTGGGTCCACTTGAATACCATCTTTAGAACTATGTACCAAGAAATGACATTTTCAAGCCAGAATTCTTATTTAGAGAATTTGGCATAAAGTTGTTGCCCTCTCAATAGCTACAAAACATATTGCAAATGTTATTCATGGTTCTCTAGGCTTCTTTAATACATCAAAATATCATCAATGAAAACTGCAATATCCTCCTCCTTCTAATCTCGTAATTAAAAAACCAAATCCCAAGTTTGGAAAACTAAATTCATTTTTGAGTCTTGCAATTAGACAAATCAGAGTTCACAAATATACAGAAGCATAGGATCATTACATAAGTGAGTGCATTTGTTTAAGAATTTGAAGCAAGAGAATTTTTGAAAAATTTTAAGGCGTGTGCCATGGCTCGTTGAACATGCACCGCAGTGTGTTTACCTCTATAACACGCACCTCGGCTTGTGGCACTATGAGCCATGGTGCAATTGCACGAACTTTGACAGTGAATTTTGCTGTCAATTTAACAGCATTAGGGCCAATTTCTAATGTGCCTCAAATCTCCGTCCGACGTCTGAATGATGCAAACTAGGTGTCTATGGAAAGTTCTTTTTGAGTTCTAACTAATGGCATTAGTTTTAGTATTGAATTCTTTTTAAAACAAAAATTGGACATCCTTTTCAAAACTTTTACTTTTACAATAATTTTCACAAAATCAAGTGCCCAATCAAATACCAAGGGCCAATAACCACCGATACCAATTTGACCACATACAAATCATTAAGACTGATTCGTGCAATGTACTATATCATAAGAAATACTTCCAACTCAAATTTTCACTACTCAACCCCTTAGATTTAAAAACATAAAAAGGGGGAGTTTACCACAATTTTCATCAAGTTCTCCCAAATCATCTCATAATATGGTCTACTCTTACTTGCATTAGTATTTTGACCGTATGACAATAACACATATTCATCAACTCACTCCCTAGGGCCTAAAATACACTTATAATTTACAATTCACATAATGCAAGTAAAGAACAAATGAGAATTCCTAATTAGCAATTAAAATTTTCATACACATAAGTTTACTTAAAATAAGGAGGCCAACTATAAAAGGATCACGGTCCTAAGCCTCTAGGTGGTTTCCTCTATTCACACCTCTTGAGCTACTCCTTGTAATATTAAAGATAATGGAGTGAGTACAACTATTCAGTAACTAAGGTCTGACTAACCCATATTGATGCATATCAATTAGTTTAAATGCAAGTGGTAGTTAACATTAATACTTTAACCCATGTAAAATATTTGAAAATAGGTATTCATAATCCCCTTACATAATAGCATTTACTTGAGAAACAATGCTTTTTAGCACTTTTCATATAAAGAGAGTTGGTCACACAAATCATTGACAAATACATTGGAAGAAATTAAGACTCAACTTATAATGTCATCATTAGGGACACCATATGGACAACAGGTGCCTTTACTTACTATATGCATGATCACACCTCTCTTATATCCTCCTTGTTCCTATGATATGAAACCGTAGGCTATAACTCAATGGGATAGTCTATATTCCATGACTTCCCTAGCCTAAACACTTGTAAGGAGATTACCCAGCTAAGACGCACCCAACTCACTTAGGAACACGGTTTCCCCTATTTCTCACACTATGGGTGTCATATACCCTTGACTAGCCTCCTCATTGAACCGGTGGATAGCTAGCTAGGTTTGAGTCCCTCGTTGAACAAGTGGGACAGTCCCTCATTGAACAAGTAGGACAATATAGATATAATCAATCCAGCAAACCATCTCACGGATGGGCCTTACCATGTGAATTTTATCATCTACTCATCTTCCTAGGCGACCTCCCGCCTCTTAAGATCATGCAATGCACATTCATGTCATAATTCACACATAAAATTCATAAAACTTCACATTATCAATTTTTCTTTGAACTTCATTATTATACAAATCATTGGACTTCTTAAACACACTTTCATGAAACTTTAAACCAAATAAGTCATTGAACTCCAACTTGACAATCATTGTACTTCACACTTTCAAAATCATTGAACTCCACTATTTTAAACATCATAGAACTTCTCATAAACAAAGATTCATGTTACTTCTCAATTCACAAAATCATTAAAATCCTAATAAACATAATATGAAAATCCACTAAAATTGTTCTACAAGAAATTTTACATCACAGGGCATAAAATTCATAAATTTGATCTAGTGGATTTTCTAACAAATCAAGCCACACTTGCATTTCTTTTTAATTTACACATTTTAATGATAAATCATAAATCCATAAACTAATTAATACACAAAAGCATAAGATAGAATTTTCCCAATTACCTCAAACCTTTGAGAGGTCAAAGGTTTCACTCCTCAATTACTCGCTCTTAAATCTTCTAAAAAACTTGAATGGTGCCAATGGTAGTTACTCTACAAGCATTTACCATGCAAAACATCAATATCCATTTTTGAGTTATTTTTCACTAACACTTCATCATTTCTTAATTCTCAAGATTTATTCTTGACTTATGTAAAGGTACCCATAAAGCTTCTTAGCTTCCTTTAACTCTCATTAATAATTACTTCACACTTTCAAAATCATTGAACTCCACTATTTTAAACATCATAGAACTTCTCATAAACAAAGATTCATGTTACTTCTCAATTCACAAAATCATTAAAATCCTAATAAACATAATATGAAAATCCACTAAAATTGTTCTACAAGAAATTTTACATCACAGGGCATAAAATTCATAAATTTGATCTAGTGGATTTTCTAACAAATCAAGCCACACTTGCATTTCTTTTTAATTTACACATTTTAATGATAAATCATAAATCCATAAACTAATTAATACACAAAAGCATAAGATAGAATTTTCCCAATTACCTCAAACCTTTGAGAGGTCAAAGGTTTCACTCCTCAATTACTCGCTCTTAAATCTTCTAAAAAACTTGAATGGTGCCAATGGTAGTTACTCTACAAGCATTTACCATGCAAAACATCAATATCCATTTTTGAGTTATTTTTCACTAACACTTCATCATTTCTTAATTCTCAAGATTTATTCTTGACTTATGTAAAGGTACCCATAAAGCTTCTTAGCTTCCTTTAACTCTCATTAATAATATTGAGCTCTTAAATGGTCATTAATGAAATCACATTATTCCCAACCACCAAATTTATGAGAATTTCAAACATTTAATGTCCTTGAACCACCAATCATCATAAAACCATTAATACCAAGTTTACTTAGCTCAATCTACTCCCATTAACTCTATTTAAGTCAATGGGTTTAGACCCATAGCTTTTATAGACCGAAAATTACCATTAACAATCAAACCCTAACCTCTACTATCAAGAAAATGGAAGAAGAGGTGAAAAATCTAAGTAGGAAGGCTTACCTTTAATGTTTAGAAGCTTTAAAATACTCTCAATACTCAATTCTCCCAAGCCTTAGCATTACTCTCTTATTGCTCCTTTGTTTTCTTCGTTTCTCTCTTCCTCTTCTTTCTTTCTCTCACGCAGATATGAAGCTGATATATTAGAATTTTGGTTGTGCACCATGGCACATACTGCCCTCCACCACGGCGCATGGCACAGAGGAGCCCGTTAGATTCAAATCTGCCTCTATGTGCTGTGGCAGATTGACCACGCGCCGCAGCATGTGGCACAGAGAGAAATTCTTGACTTTTTCTTCCTCTTTCCTTGCCCGAGTGGCCTGCCATCAATCCAAACCCACTTCTAGGGCTAAATTCACAACAATTACACCAAGTTAAGCCCCTCTGGCCACACACCTCACTAATATACTTATTTAGTCTATTTAAACTTAATTAATCTTGATTTAAAATTGAGGATGTTACAAAAATGATCATGAACTTATCAAGGAATGATCTTCTAATATTATGAATTTCAAACCTAGGAACTAGTTACTAAGCAGGGGTCAATTTGTAATTAGTGGATCATTGTGGTTTGGATGCTGATTTAGTGTTTTGTGTTATTTGGATGTTGTATTGATAGGATTGAAGGGTAAAATGACAATCCAGGGCATAACACGCGAGCACAAGTGAGATTGACTTCACTGTGCCACGCGCTGCGGTGGAACCTGCATGTGCTGCAATGCATTGTATAGGAATCACTTAAAATTGACGTGAACAGCTTGTGAAATTAAAAGGAAAAAGTGTGAAAAATGCATCTAAAGGAGTAGAGAAGTTTCGCTCAGATAGGGGATTTTACGAGAGCTCAAGAGTCTACTTTGGTTAATGACTTATCGGGTAAGTATCATGCAATCTTAAGCTTCATTTCTACCCCATTTTCATTAGATTTGATAAATTGAGAAATCGAATCATGAAGTTTTAAAGTGTTGAATTCTAAAATAAAGATCTATAAGGGCTATTGAATATATAACTAAGGTTTTGTGACTAGTGTGGAGCTGGATGGTTGAGATTTGAGAGTTTAAGCTCAAAATAGCCTAAAAAGTTAGGTTAAGAGGGTGGAATTGTGTGGATAAATGAGTTAGAAGGTTGTTATGGTCATTTGAATGGCCTATAGGACCAATGACTATAGATAGTGGGTAGGCGAGTTCAAAGGGTCTAGTTAAATCATTTTGGGTATTAAAGAATTCAATTTAATTGAATCAATGCATATTTTAAGTGTTGAGAATTGATTGTGGGACACTGTATTGTGTAGATTGAGAACTTGTGACATTGCTCATGGGAATCTACACACTTGGGAATCCATAGTGATTGGTAACCCTTAGTAGTAAGGGTTAAAGGTAATTAGACTAACCCTCTTACTTGTTTATTTGTGAAATTATTTACAATTATTTTTATATAACTATGTGCATTATATTGTGAACTGATAGAGTAGCAACATTGTGAAAGAATATGCATACAGGTGTGTGAGTAATGATTGAAATGAATTTGAAGGTGACATTTGCATTGCATGCATCGCATCTGTGAGTATACCCTAGATTATAGTAGGGGATGTGGCCCTACCCTAAGGAGGTCTAGGAAGTCTTAATGATCTAGAGCGTAGAGTTTAACTCTGCTAGGATGGACTTAGGAAAATCCTGATGATCCAGAGTGTAGAGTTTGACTCTACCATGACAGACCTAGGATATGGAATAATCTATGAGGTTACCTTAGACTAAGATAGGGGGTCGTGGTCTTACTCTATATAAGTGTAATAACATTGAAAAAAAAATCAATTAAATTAATTAATATATAAGTTTGAGTTGTAATAGTAATTATATTAATCCTTGGGATAAATATGATAAAAAATAGAGTTGATATAGTGGTAGCTGAACATGTATTATTCCATTAGGTTCCAAGTTTGAATCTGATAAAGGCTAAAGGCAGAGTTATTTTTCCTTTTTTGCTATGCGAAATTACCAACTTGCCCTTCCTTTAAATATGATATATGTCATCTGCGTTTTCTTTCTTCTTCAGACATGTGTGTGTAGGTTGAGAGAGAGTTGAGGATCTAACTAGAAACTTTCAAACCTCATCCAGCCTTCTGCCATCCATCATCATCTCTGTCACTCATCTAGTCGCCGGTGAGTTCGAGAATGTTGGAATCTTCACCGTGGGAAGACGATGAATGATTTTTACTGCTCCCCTATTTTTACGTCGTTCTCCCTTATTTTGTTATCTCTAAAATCATGCATGCACTATAGGCTTCCCCATCATTCTCTGTCCGGTACTAGTAACTGTGAGTTCGCTAGAGTTTTCTTGCTCTTTTTGTGTTGGAGTTGTGCAGCAGATCTCCTTTCTTCTTTCCTCCTCTCAACTCATTTACACAGAGCTTAGTCTCATCTTGCTTTCCCTATCCAATTTCAATTGGGTTAAGGTAAGGAGCTTTAATCTTTTTTATCATTAATTTTGCTGGGCTTGTGAGTATAGTCTTTTGCTGCTGTGTATGTGAGCATGAGTTGCTGTGTGTGTACGTGAAAGTGAAAAAATTTTAGTGTGTGTTACTGTTGTTATTGCACTATCATTAAGAAGGGATAATTCAATTATTGAGCTAGGAATTGATCTTAAAACTTGCTAATGATACATATCTATGGTTGAGCTAAATTAATTTAGTTGGATTAGTTGATATTGAGCAATGGTTGGGATGAATGTGAAAGAAAAGAGCTTTGGTGTGAAATGTGAAATTTTATTGACTCTTAGGATTTGTATGGTTATTGTAAAATTGTTGAATATTTTAATTAAATGGTAGGAGATATTACACCTAAGGTGTCACATGAGAATCATAGAAGAAAACTTTACCTCAAATAGAGTGACATGGTTAAAGCAAGTTAGAGGAGTTAATGATGTGTATGATAACATTTAAGATAACTTTAAAGTATGAATTTCAGTTTTGAAATTTTAGACAATAATGATTGATTGGAATTGTATAAGGAGTAGAAGGAAGTCTTTATAAATTAGAGCAAAAAATTTTAAATTGTATTTATTTATATCCTTATAAAGTATGTGGAAGAACAAGAACATGACAAGGATTAAAAGAATAATATCTTTGGGAATTTAAAACTCCGACAAGTAAGTGAATAGCATTTCATTTAATTATTTATTAATAATATTTTATTAAAGTATTTTATTTTATTGAATTATGTTAGTTTTAAAATTTTTGGAACAATGATGAAGGACAATTACATTATGATATGTGCACTTATTTTTTTCAAGAAATATATTTCTAATATTGATGAAGGCACCTCTATTTATAGAATCTCAGAATTTCTTAGTTATACAATTAATGCAAGTTTGTATATTCTCTATGATGTATCAATTTGGCAAGTTTTAGATATTTAAAACAATTCATGTGAGTTTGATATTAAGAATAAAAAGTTTATTTCAAAAATAATTTCTCTTGCATGTTTGAAACGAGATTTCTAAGAGGACTTTATACAAAACACTGTTGCTAATGGTAGTTCCATTAGCCCATGGCATGCTATAGTTAAAAACTAGCTAGTTTGCCTCGTGGGCTTTGATCTCACGTTTATTATTTATGGGTTTTATACCCACGTTTGATTTTGTGGCTTTGAGTCGCATTTGGTTAGCATTACTCTCGTGGACTGTGTGTCCACATTTGTTTCATGGCTTTAGTTACATTTAGTTATTTACCCTCGTGGACTGTGTGTCCATGTTTGTTTTCATGACACAAGCCACATTTGGTTATTTACCCTCATGGACTGTGTGTCCATGTTTGTTACCTGTTCTATTGAGTTCTCAAAATCCTAGATTTTTATTAATATGTGTTTTTTGAAATTTCAATGGTTTTGGTTAATAAGTATATCACTTTGATTGATGTATGAATATAATGTTTTCTTTAAAGCATGATAAAATAAATTGCTTCCACTTTACTTTCATTTTATGATTATAGTTATGATTTATAGACCTGTAAGTTTTTATGTTGAATTCTCATCTTTTTAATTAGTTTACACAATTATTTAAGTTTATTATTTTATTTTTTTATAATTCTATCTTGGGAATGCTATTCATTGAAAAACTTATTTTGGTCTCAGATTTAATAGCTGATGCTAATCCCACCACCGACCTTTGAAAGGCAATATAGCTATATTGGGTGAAAATTTTGTTTGGTACTATTACTTTTGATGCAAATATTTAAGTCGTATGTATTTTTGATTTAAAAGAAAGATTAGTTGCTCCACATAAATGGTTGTTAGGATTTTATTTTGATCTATATACTGTTGTTGGCTGGAAGGAGCTAAGCTCCTGATTGGTACTATATTCTGTGAAAAATTTTATTGTAAAATTTTTGAGAGATCCTATTTATAGGGGAGGTTTTGCCAATATTTTTACAAAAACATTAAAGTCTTGTTATGACAGTTAATATTAAAAGTGTTATAATTTCTATATAATCTGATTATTTAAAAAAATGGAATAAATTTTCATTTTAAGGCTTACAGGAATGCATGATGTAGTTTGCACTTGTGCCAATCACCCTCTATTTTAGAGGTATAACAGTAAGGCTAGGAAGTCCTGTTGATCCAGAGTGAAGAGTTTAAGTCTGCCATGATAGACCTAGGAGACCACCCATACACGAAGAGGATTACCTAGTCTGAGCAATGGAATGGTTGGCCCTGTTCCATGTGAATCAAAGTCCTAGTCTGAGCATAGAGATTACTCTGCTAGGTTGGATGTGAAAATGGCACACAGTGAAAGTTCGCCTACTGAACTGCCATTTTGCTATCATATGCACTGTGGCACATTGTGTGCCACGCCACAATGCATAGCACAGATAGTGGCAAGGTATGTTGCTCTACACCACATGCCATGATGCATAGTGGTACAAGCCGCGACCCATGGCACATTACATATAAAAGAATTTGTGCCTCTTTGAGTCTTGAATTATGTATTTGTACTTCTACTAGCCCTTTTATTTGAATACATGTTTTAAGAAGTTAGGATCCTACAATTTTGAAAACAAATAAAGGGCGATTACTCTGATATTATTATTCTTTTATCTATTGATTTTGTGATTGGGAATGGTAAAGTCCGGATTAAGTTGGGACTTTATAGTTTGGTATTAGTTTTCTTTGGTTTTGGTTTCTTTGTGCATTGCATTACATTAGTTGGCAACTTTTATACATTCATTACTCTTTTTTGGCCTCTAACCACTTGTATATTGACTTTTCTACCTTTACTCTAAAGGAGGGGAGAAAGGTACGTGAAGCTACAATTATTCAACAGTAGCTATAAGAGGACGTGCTAGAGTTCCACGATGCACACGAGCTCAGAATGCCCAAGATATGTAAGATCTAGAGGTGCCACCAGAACAATCTCATGGTAATGACCCTATTATGGCATGCATGCTTGAGGTGATGCTAGATATTAAGTGAAGTCTAGCGGGCCGTGATGCCCTGAATTGTAATAAGGATCACGAGGAGCCGAGGCCAAAGCAAAAGGTAAGGCCTGAGGCCAAAGTGAGAGTAGAACTTGAGCAGCAACCTGAGATACAATTAAGTAGGCCAGCAACCTCTTATGCTTCAAGGAGTAGGCTAGTGACTAGTAGGGAAGATTAGGAGATTCCCATGGACTAGGTTTAGAGGACTTTCTCACAGTTGAATCTGCTAACCTTCAATGGCAGTGTGAGAGAGGAAGTGGAGAATTAGATCGAGAGAATGGAAATAATCTTTAAAGTTACTCTGTGTTCCTCTGAGTAGAAAGTGGTATTGGCTACAGTGCAGCTGATTGAGGATGCCAAACAATGGTGGCATTCAGTGAGACCCTCTAGTGGTAATAAGCTCAGCTAGGAGCAATTTAAAGAGAGATTCTTTGACTACCATTTCCCTGTGACGTTCAGAGACAAAAAGAAAGCAGAGTTCTATGCATTCCAATAGGGAGATATGGATGAGGAGTCATTTATGAGGAAGTTTAACTAGTTTTTCAAGTTCGTGATTTACTTACATGAAAAAGATAATAGCAAATGGAAGGCTAAGAGATTGATTAAAAAGATGCATCCTGAGTATAGAAGACAAATTGCCTTACTAGAAGAGGCTACTTATGAAGAAACTTGCAATCATCTTTGTATAGCTACAAGATGAGGTCGGGAGGTAGATTCTGAGAATAGAAGAGATGGCTATGGGCAGTTTTCCACTCTGTTAGGCCCTACTGGAGGAATATTCAAGAGAGGCAATTCTAGTGCTAATGGTTCTAGATCCTCGGGCAGGAAAATTTCTAGTAAAGGATCATAGTCTCGAGGAGTAATTGGCCATGGTAGGAGGTTTAGTGGGACTAGAGATTCTAGAGCTCAACAACTATCGAGTCAGGCCACTACCCACCCTACATCTCATGTGAGCACTGCACACTCACCTATATGTGCAATTTGTGGGCAGAATAATCTTAAAAGGTGTTGGCGTGCTATATTTATGGTGGTATGGGCCATTTTATGAAGGACTGTCCTAAGAGCTGAAGGGGAGCTTCTGAGCAGCGACTAGTAGTACCAGGTTGAGTATACATTGTTTATCGAGAGGAGGCTCAGACAATACCAAATCTGATTACAGTTACAATTTCTATTCGCGAGCAAAGAGTTAAGGCTCTATTTAACTCGGGAGCTACTCATTCATTTGTGTTGCTTGTTTATATAGAAATGTTGGATTTGCCTGTGTATGAGTTAACTTATATAGTTAAGGTGTCTATGACCTCTAGATTACTAGAGAAGACTAGTAAGGTATGTAAGGGAGTTGAGTTGTGCTTTAAGTGCAGAGCTTCTATAATAGATATAATCCTAATTCCTATGCAAGGATTAGATGTGATCATTGGAATGGATTAGTTGAAAGGGAATAATGTTACCCTAGATTATGCTAGGAAGATGGTGTTGCTGCCAGTTTATGTGACACCACCTATGATTTCTATAGCAACTATCAATCAACCAAGATTGTTGTTAGTAGTTTAAGCTAAAAGATTAGTTTTTGAAGGCTATCGAGCCTATGCAGTTTTCTCTATCATGGAAGGCAATGGCAGTGGTGATGTTAGTGAAATTTGAGTTGTAAATGAGTTTCCTAAGGTGTTTGCAAATAAGATAACAGGTTTGCCACCAGAATGAGAAGTGGAATTCTCTATTGATTTGACACCTGATATTGAGCCTATTTTTAAAGCACCATATCGAATAGCTCCTTTAGAATTAATAGAACTCAAGAAGTAGCTTGAGGAGTTGCTAGAGAAGGGCTTTATAAGCCTTAATGTGTCACCATGGGGTTTGCTAGTCCTGTTTGTTAAAAAGAGGGATGGCAGCCTGTGGCTATACATTGACTACAAGAAATTGAATAAGGTACAATAAAGAACAAGTACCCACTTCCCTTGATAGATGATTTGTTGGATCAACTGGTGGGAGCTTTGGTGTTTTTTAAGATCAATTTGTGATCTAGGTACCATCAATTAAGGGTTAATACGGAGGATGTGCCTAAGATAGCATTTCATACTCGATATGGTCACTTTGAGTTCCTAATGATGCCATTCGGGTTGATGAATGCACCTATAGTTTTTATGGATTACATAAACCGCATATTCCATCCCTTCTTAGATCAATTTGTTGTCATTTTCTTAAATGTCATACTGATATATTCTAAAGATGAGGAAGAGCACATGAGGCATTTAAAGACTGTGCTAAGGATTATAAGAGATAATCACTTGTATGCCAAGTTGAGTAAATGTGAGTTTTGGCTAAAAAAGGTAAGGTTTCTTGGACACATGGTATCAGCTGAGGGGATTTCAATGGATCCTCATAAAGTAGATGCAGTATTGCAATAGGAACGGCTAAGTTCAGTAACTGAAGTATGAAGTTTTTTTAGATTTGGCTAGTTATTATCAAAGATTCATTCAAGGATTTTCACAAATTGCTATCCCTTTAACTTGGTTAATGAGGAAGGATCAATCTTTCATTTTGGATGGTAGGTGTGAAGCCGCTTTTGCAAAGCTTAAGGAGAAGCTAACCTTGATGTCGGTGTTGATTATTTCTAATCCATGGTTGCCTTATAAGATTTACACAGATGCTTCTTTGAAAGGTTTGGGATGTGTGTTAATGCAAAAGGACCAAGTAGTGGCATATACATTCAAATAGTTGTGACCTCATGAGGAGAGCTATCTGACACATGACTTAGAGTTAGCATCTGTGGTATTTGCTCTTAAGATTTGGCGACATTATCTTTATGGAGTAGAGTTTAATATGTGTAGTGATCACAAGAGTCTAAAGTATCTTATGGATCAAAAAGAGCTCATTATGAGGCAAAGGCGATGGACAGAATTCCTAAAGGATTACAACTTTGAGTTTAAGTACTATTTAAGAAGGCCAATGTCATGGCTGATCTTTGAGTCGGAAGTCTTTACATGTGGCTAGGTTGATAGTTCAAGAACACTAGTTGTTGTTGTCTTTACTGGAGGTGTAGGTTGAGGTATCAGATTATACTCTAAAAACAATTCATTTTACCATAATTTCCAATGAGTTTTGGAAAGAGATAAGGGAAGCTCAGTTGAAAGACAAGTTTTTATCAAGCATAAAGAAGATATATAATAGGGTCGTACTACCTTGTTTTGGTTCAATGATGACAGATTCATCCTGTATAAAGATTGAATCTATATACCTACAGATGAGGGAATTAGAAAGAAGCTGTTGGAAGAAGTTCACCAGAGTAAATACACAATGCATCCTAGTATGACTAAAATGTATCACGATATGAAGAAGCATTGGTGGTGGCAAGGCACGAAACAAGATGTTATCGAGTTTGTAAGTCGGTGTCTTACATGTCAAAAGGTAAAGATTGAACATCAAAGATCAGCTAGGAAACTACAACCTCTGAAGATTCCCTAATGGAAATGGGATAGTATATTGATGGACTTCGTGTTTGGCCTACTAAGGACTCAAGTAAGATATAAATCTATATGGGTTATTGTGGATCGATTGATGAAGTCAATGCACTTCTTGCTAGTTAAGACTACTTACAATGTGAAAAAGTACACAGAAGTATATGTGAGAGATGTGGTAAGACTACATGGTGTACCCAAAGTCATAGTATCAAATAGAGATCCCCAGTTTACTTTGAGGTTCTGGGGAGCGTTGCAGAAGGTAATGGGTACCGAGTTGAGGTTTAATACCTCTTATCACCCACAGACCAATAGATAAACTGAGCGCACGATACAGACTTTAGATGACATGCATCGGTCATATACGCTTGAATGGAAAGGCAATTGGGACAACCACTTGCCTTTGGCTGAATTCGCCTACAATAATAGTTTTCACTCAAATATTCAAATGGTACCGTACGAGGCATTGTATGAGAGGAAGTGTAGATCACCTTTGTGTTAGGTTGAATTGAGTAAGAGAAGTGTGATTGGTCTAGATATTTAGTCTAGATATTGTAATCAAACCATAAAAAAGAAAAGAGTTGTCAGGCATAAACTTCTTACTCCCTAGAGCTATCAGAAGAGTTATGCTGATAAGTAGCATCGGTTATTAGAGTTTAAAGTGGTAGATCATGTGTTTCTCTGAGTTTCACCATTGACTGGCATTAGTAGGTCTATAAGGGCTAAGAAACAAACACCTTGTTATGTGGAACCATACTAAATTTTGTGTAGAGAAGGTCTTGTAGTATATAGGATTGATTTACCTCTACCTTTATCTAGAATACATGACTTGTTTCATGTGTCGCAATTGAAAAGGTATCAACCGGATCTGTCACATGTGATTGAGCTAGAAAAAATAGAGCTTCAAAAGAATCTCACTTATCGAACTAAACTAAAATAGATAGTGGATGTCAAGGAGAAATAATTACATAACAAGACTATCCGATTGGTTAAGGTGTTTTGGTGAAGAATGGTTCTTGGTGACACGACATGGGAGAGTATAAGGAAGCAGCACCCTCATTTGTTCTTATGAGGTGAGTTTATAATTGTGTTCAAATTTTGGGGACAAAATTCCTTTAAAGGAGGGGAGAATTGTAACATCCTGAATTTCAAACCCAAGAACTAGTCGCTAATCAAGGGTAAATTAGTAAATATTGGATTAATTGTGGTTTGGATGCTGATTTGGTATTTTGTGTTGTTTGGATGTTGTATTGATAGGATTGAAGGGTAAAATGGCAATCCAGAGCATAACGATCGAGCACAGGTGAGATTGACCTCACTATGCCATGCGTCAGTGGAAGCTGCATGCGCTGCAATGCATTATGCAGAGATCACTTAAAGTTGACGTGAACAGCTAATGAAATCAAAAGGAAAAGTGTGAAAAACGCATCTGAAGGGGTAGAGAAGCTTTGCTCGAATAGGGGATTGATTTGTGGGAGCTCAAGAGTCTGCTTTGGTTAGTAACTTATTAGATAAGTATCTCACAATCCTAAGCTTTATTTCTACCCTATTTTCATTAGATGTGATTAGTTGAGAAATCGAATCATGAAGTTTTAAAGTGTTGGATTCTAAAACAAAGCTCTAAAAAGGGATATCAAATACAAAACTAACTAGTATTGAGTTGAATGGTTAAGCTTTGAGAGTTTAAGCTCAAAATAGCCTAAAAAGTTAGATTAAGAGGATGTACTTATGTGGATAAATGAGTTAGGAAGTTGTTATAGTCATTTGAATGACCTATAAGGCCAATGGCTATAGATAATAGATAGGTGAGTTCAAAGGGGTCTAGTTCAATTATTTTAGGTGTTAAGGAATTCAGTTTAGCCAGATCAATACATATGTTAAGTGTTGAGAATTAATTGTGGAATATTGTATTGTGTAAATTGAGCACCTATGACATTGCTCATGGGAATCTACATACTCGGGAATCCATAGTGATTGGTAACCCTTAGTAGTAAGGGTTAAAGGTAACTGAAGTAACCTTCTTATTTTTTTGTTTGTGAACTTGTTTATAAGTATTTTTATATAACTATGTGCATTATGTTGTGAATTGATAGAGTAGTAGCATTATGAATGAATATGCATACAGGTGTGTGAGTATTGATTCAAATAAATTTAAAGGTGATATGTGCATTGACATGCATCACATCCACAAGTATACTTTAGATCATGGTAGGGGGACGTAGCCCTATGCTGAGGAGGTCTAAGATGTCCTGATGATCCAGAGTATAGAGTTTAACTCCGTTAGGATGAACTTAAGAGAATCCTGATAATCCAAAGTCTAAAGCTTGATTCTGCCACGATAGACCTAGGATATAGAATAATCCACGAGATTACCTTAGACCAAGGTAGGGGGTGGTCATGGTCCTACTTTGTATAAGGCTAGAAAGTCTTGATGATTTAGAGCGTAGAGTTTGACTCTACCGTGATAGACCTAGGAGACCTCCTATACGGAAAGAGGATTACCTGGTTTGAGTAGTGGTATGGTGGGCCCTGTTCTATGTGATTGGAAGTCTTGGTTTAAGTGTAGAGATTACTTCACTAGGTAGAAGTGCATGAGTAAAAGCATAATGACATTGATGAGAATGAATTCTTGTATATGCATATGATATTGCTTTGATTGAAACACATGCTACTTTATCTCTAGTTTATGATTTTGCTTACTAACCAATAATTAGGGTTACCTCTAAGTTACTGGGATGTATGTCTCACTCTTTTACTTTTGAACACAGGTGAAGAGAGCACGAGAAGGCCTAGAAAGGAAGCAAGGAATGAGTAGCGTCATTTGCTAGTGGTATGACTACCATTTAGTGAAATGAATATATAATATATTGTTAAAGTTTAAGTTGCCAACTAAGATGCATAAGTGAATGTGTATATGAATTGTGTTGTGAAAACTTACTTGTATATATATATATGATGTTGCATCTTGCCAAGGGTGCCCTAGTGAAGGGTTCGTGGGTAGGCCTAGATGCTGTTCAAGAAAGTGTATGTCCTTATGTAACTTGTTTCACTTACATGTATGTGTATGTGTATGTTGAATGTGAAATTGAGTGTGAATTGTGTATGTATGTGAGAACTTGATATAAATGGTAAGGCGGAGCCCTATTTGAAAGAGTTGAGTATAATTGTGATTCCAGATCATATAGTGAGGCAAAGCCCAATATGTAAGAGTTGGATGATTGAATGCGGAATAAGTCTATGTGAATATGTATTGTATGTATTGCACCTCATATAAGTCCACAAATGTGTAATGTGATATTGAGAGGTCAAATTGAGCATTTGACGTTTTATATGTGGTATGAGATGTCAATCAAGTGTATGTTGTCCTTTTGGACTTTGTTCAAGGCCCGGAGTGGTCTAATAGGATAAGGAATGATAATTCAATGCTTAGGGTGCAAGTTTTTAAAAGAAAAGTGACTTTTTGCACTCGAACGTTTAATTTTAGATCAGACGATCAGATCGAGTCCAAACTTATTCTATTAGCTAGTATATGTTATAAGTTTCATGTGGGCACTTGAATCACTCCAATCGAATGTTAGATATGGAAATGGTGCGCAGCAGAAGTTTACCTGCTAAACTTTCATATGACAGCAAATTTTGCTGTCATATGCGCCACAGCACATAGTGCACCACTCCACAACACATGGCATAGATAATAGCAAGGCATGTTGCTATATACCATATGCCACAGTGCATAGTGGTACAAGCTGCAACGCATGGCAAATTACATATAAAAGAATTTGTGCCTCTTTGAGTCTCAAATTATGTATTTATGCTTCTACTAGCCCTTTTATTTGAATATATATTTTAAAAAGTTGGGATCCCATGCTTTTGAAAACAAATAAAAGGTTATCACTCTAATATTATTGTTCTTTTATTTGTTGATTGTGTGATTCGGAATGGTAAAGTCTAGATTGAGTTGGGACTTTCGTTTGTCCTAAATGCAGTCTTTGGTATATCCTCCTACATGATCTTTAACTAATGATAACTTGAACATAAATTTATTTTTCACTGTCTTATTATATTAAGTTGTCAATAATCAATACAAAGTTTTAGTGATCCATCCGTCTTCTTTACAAAGAGCACTGGTACTCCTCAAAGAGATGTGCTAGGTTAGATAAATCCCTTATATAATAGTTCTTGCAATTGAGTTTTCAATGCTCTCAACTCAAAAGGTGCCATTCTGTACGGTAAAATAGAGATTGGTTGAATGTTTGTAATCAAGTTAATGGCAAATTCAATCTCTCGATTAGGTGGCAATCTAGTTAGTTCTTCTAGAAAATCCTCAAGAAATTATTAAACGGCTATAATTTGATCCAAACTAATCCTAGACTTAACAATATCCCTTACTATAATAAAGGACCCTAGACAACCCTTTATCAATAACCATTGGGCTTTTACAGTCAAAATAAAATTAATAGGTCTTTTTATAGAACTCCTTTATCGTACAAAAAGAATTTCACTTGGAATATCAAATTTCACCCCCTTTAAATGACAATCAATGGTGGCATAACAGGAAGCTAACTAGTCCATGCCCAATATCACATCAAAATCAATCATATCAAGTATCATTAAATTAATAAGGATTTCTCCACCCTCAAAAGACACTTTACAAGACTTATATACATGAGGAACAATTAAAGATTCTCTTACTAGAGTACTAATTATATAAATGAATTGTCAAGTTTGGTAGGTTCTTTACCTAACCTCTTAGCAAAATAAGAAGATACATATCATCGAGTTGATCAGCATCAAACAATCCATTAGAGCACACAACTATAATACCTATAATAATAGCATGTGAAGCTCTAGCATCTTACCTTGTTATAGTGTAAATTCTTGCTTATCCTTGTCTTAAAGAAAATTGTTCTCACTTTCCATTTCCTCTTCTAGACATACCTTTACTGGCTAAACTAGGAGTGGCTCCAACAAGTGGAATTGAAGATGATTTAAGGTAAGAAGGAGGTCGAGCTAATCTATGGTTTGACATAGACTAGATATATGGAAAATTCCTTCTTAAGTAACCTATCTGCCTATACCCAAAGCATGCACCCAATATCTTATAACATAGTTGCGAATTATATTTCCCACAATTGACACAATGTACTTTGGTATAATTTGATTGATTTAGAACTAACTGAGTTTGGGGCCTAACATTACCATAATTAGATCCCCTCAATAGGAGTGCTTGCTAATGGTGAACCATATGATTTAAGCTTAGGCTGCATGACATGAGAATGATATTGACCTTAAAATCGATGACCTTTAGAGGAAGAACTTGAAAACTTCTCATCATTCTCTCTCTTGTGCTTCTTAGAAGTTGCTTCCTTTATCTAATGCCAATTTTCAATTCCCAATGCACTATTAACAATTTTAGCATAAATAACATCACGACCTAATATAAGGGCTACATTATCATGTATATCTATTAGCAATCCATGTACAAATATGCTAATCTATTCCCTTTCAGTTGTATAATAAGGGAGGCAAAAGAAAATGGTTCTGTGAACTTCTGATTATATTCTGCTATTGACATCTCTTTACTGCATTTTACAATTAAAAACTCTTCAACCTTTACATCTCTTGTACTCTGGGGTAAATAGTGATTTAGAAAAGTAGTTTTGAGCTCCTCCTATGACAAGGACAATACTCTAATTGCATGTAGACTTGGAACTATTTTTGCCCAAGTATTTGCTATTCCCTATAGCTGGAACACTACGAATTTCACATACTAAACATTAGGGCATCTTAAGGCCCAACATCTCTTTTCAATATTTTCAAGAAATTCAATTTGACCCTCTCATGCATTGGTTCTTGAAAAGGAATGGGGATTTAGCTTTATAAATTTTGACAACTTTACTGCAAGCAGTTCCTCTTGCATAACATGCGAAGAGGGGACAGTTTATTTCTCAAACTGAGATTCTAAAAGTTGAATCTTGGAAGGAATGACTTGAAGGGACCTAAGGATTCGGCCAGCTTTAGTCCTAATCCTACTTTGACACTGTCCTCTACCTCTCAAAGGCACATCATCTACTAAAGAAGTTCTACCAAAAGTCTTACTATTAGTAGAACTCCTAATAGATACTCGACGTCTAGGTAGCATGTTTCACTATATTATGAGACAAAAGAACTATTTAGTTCAAAATGTAGTTTTATACAACAAAAGAAATCAATGACAAGAAACAAACGACATTTGAGGACTTCCTATAGAACCTTCAATGATGCATCAATTATAATTATGCCCGGTTCATAATGACAATTGAGACTTCATTGAAAAGTTCTTGCTCCACATAGCTATAATAAATCTAAGCTCTAATACCAAATTGTCACGTCTTGAAAATAGAGGTTGATTGGCACAGGATGTGAATTATATCACATCCCTTAGGCCTTAAATTGATAGCAATCTTTCTAATTTAACAAATAATTGAATTTGCATTGAAATTTTTAACATACTTATATTAATCATTATGATAAAATTTCCAGCGTCTTTGTAGTTTTTGGTAGAACTTCCCATGTAAATAGGATCTCTCAAAAATTTTACAACACTATTTTTTTACAAATATAGTACCAATTAGGAGTTTAGCTCTAACTATAGCATATGTGAAGCAACTAATTTTACTTTTAAATAAAACCCTAACTATAACTTATGTAGAGCAACTAATTTTACTTCTAAATTACAATACATAAGCACTATAGCAAAATATGATTTTTAAACCCACATATCTAAACTGGTTAATGCGCCAACAGTTTAGAAATGGGAGCGATGGCATTCTCGTACATAAAAAAGAAGTTAGGATTATTTCTAAACTAGTTAAGAAAGGAACCAGTTTAGAAATACATATTTAAACCAGTTATAACATAGAATCGATTTAGATATGTATTTATATTTTAAATTTTTTTAATAAGAGATATCTAAACTCGTTATAACATTGAACCATTTTAGATATGTATTTAAATTTTAAATTTTTTTAATAAGAGATATCTAAATTGGTTATAACATAGATTCGATTTAGATATGTATTTTTAATTTTTAAAAATAATTTTAAAAGACATCTAAATTAGTTATGATTTGTAAATGGTTTAGATATGCCTGTAATTTCTAAACCCTCCGTCCCTTGGTTCTAGATAGACGCACGAGTTCTAGCTTCCTCGTTTCCCCTGCTTCACCCCGTGGATTTTCTCCCTTTATATGGTTTCCCTTTCTCATTTCCGACGTCGTCGCCCTCTCCTTTCCCATTCAAACTCATAACAGTGGCTCTCCTCTCCCTTTCTTAAAAGCTCACAGCCATTGGCGTCATCTCCCTTTTCAGATCTGTGGAGTTCGAATCTGTGCTGTTAGTGATTGGAACCTTTGATGGCCGAATTCAGGTACCTCTTTTTCCCTTAGAATCATCCTATTTGAATGTATTGATTACAATTCTTTTCTTGAGAGAAATTTGCTCCAGCTCACTAAGAAGCATACATGCTTCTCTTTTCCGATCAAAAAAAAAAAAAAAAAACAAGTTTGATGCTTAAAACAATAGTGTTTGATCTTCTCTCTCTCTCTCTCTCTCTCTCTCTCTCGACCTTTGAGAGTTATTGTATGCTCTGATAATTTGCAAACACGGGGAATAAACTAAGAGGGTGATCAAAATTTTCCTGCTGGAGAGAAAGATCGTTAATGTATCAGACTGATATTAAATTCATTAAACCTTTGAAATGCTTTTCTTAGATATATATATATATATATATATAAAATACATTTTTTAAGATGTACGTAGGTGCTTGTGGGTGTGGGTGCGGGTGCTTAATCGTGGGCATTCCCTCTTCCTTCAACGGCCACCATTGTTAAGGTGAGTACCTCTTTATGACTCGATTTATTGATTTATGGATATATATTTTGTCAGTTTGTTTTGAGTTTTGATTTTTTATGAGAATAGTGTACTGACACCTGTACAAGCATGATATGCAAAATGGACTTCATCCATCTCCTATACTTTCTTATTGCATAGAAATGCATCATTAGGACATACAGTTTCTCTAGTTTGGGTGAGTTTTAGCTTAGATTATGGCTTTTCTTGATTTGAAATTGGGGCTTTAAAGTGGAATTGGTTCTGCTTTTTGTGCATCAAAGTAAGTAGAACCAATTGCCAGCATAAGCTCTTGCCAAATGTTTTTATTTGAAATCATCTTTGGTTTGAGATTCCGCACTTATACACTTATATTCTATTGCTATCTAATTTAAAGATGCGAAAGCCATTTCTTTTAGTAGGGAAATAAGAATTAATACAGGCAAAAGAAAATGGACCTACAACATAGGTTAAATAATCTTCTATCATAGCTAATATTTTATAAATTCAAACAGAAAACAAAAAAACTAAATTTTCATTCAAATACAAGCATATAGGAATATGAAACTTGTCAAGGAACTCGCGCTAGAATTATAAATATTTTTTCTCTTTTGCATATTAAATATTTAAGCTAGATTTACTCAAACATATCTCATATAGCACACTAGCTTCTTGAAAACAGAGTTAGTCTTCTTGAAAACATATCTCACTTATATATGTATCTCGCATTGTTGTTTTGTTCTCAATCCTTTATTGGAAATGAATTTGTTTGTATAGGTTCATTTGGAATACTTGGAGGCTGGTGCAGACATATTAGTGACTTCTTCATTCTAGGTTGGTTTTTGAATCTTCACTGACAGTATTGGGTTTGATTTATTTGTTCTATTTCACATTGTATCATTAACAAATCAAGCTTTAAATATACAAGATATATATCCTCATTGTTACATGTTTGTTGTGTTATTAGAGGAGGATAGAATGATATTTAGCTATATATTGAATCAAATTACAACTTGCTATTATTGTTGACAGTATTAGGTTAGGCATTGTTCTTGGCTGGAATATGATTTGTTAAACTGTTCAATTGTAAAATTATTGGGAAGTCTAACTTTTAGGGGAGACTCTGTCAAAATTTTTTAAAACTTATCATTTGGCTTATTTCTCTATATGGAAAGGGCAAAAAAAAAATATTGTTGGCTTCCCTCTTACCTATTAGATAGGAGGTTAGCCAACTATAAAGAATACTTTTTTCCAAAGAGCTCGCTTCCTTATTTTTAGAACTTGTTATCTGGCCTTATTCCAATGGACTTAGCAATAATCCATAAACTGTTTCATGTTTTAGGAGGTAAAATTAAACATGGATCATAGTTAGATAGATGCCAAATGAACAAGTATACAAAATGTTAATGGGGTTAAGGAATTTCTAGAATTTACTCAAAGCAATGTTGAAGATGATAGTGAGAGGTTTTCTTATCCTTGTAGGGACTGTTTGAATGAGAGACGGCTAAGTACAAATGAGATATATGAATACTTAACTTGTGAGGGGTTTCTTAAAAGTTCTAGAGTATGGATATGGCATAGTGAAAGACTGAACATGCCAATACCAAGGACATCTCAATCTCGGGATGTTGATAATGATTATGATGATGATAATATGATTGATCGGTTAGAAGACATGATTCATAATGTGGGTAAAGAGGCCTTTGAGAAATCCTAGGCATATAATAATAAGTGTAGTGATGCAGAGACACCTTTGTACCCGAGTTGCTAGGAATATAGTCTGTTAAAAGCAGTGTTGGAGTTGGTAAACTTAAAAGCTAGATCCTGGTTAAGCAAAAAGAGTTTCACAGAAATGCTCGAGTTGTTGAAATTAATGCTTCTGAAAGAGAATGTGTTGCCGGTTCGTTACTACAAGGCAAAGAAAATTCTATACCCACTGGACATGAAGTTTAAGAAAATACACGCATGTCCTAATGACTGTATATTGTATAGGAAAGAGCATAAAGAGTAGTAGAATTGTTCGGTGTGTGAGATTCCAAGGTACAAAGAGAATAAAGCTCCTACAAAGGTATTATGGTATCTTCTAATTATACTGAGGTTTAAACAGTTGTTTGCTAATGAAAAGGATGTGAAGAATCTGAGGTGGCATACGGATGAGAGGATTTTTGATGGAAACCTTCAACATCCGACTAATTTGAAACAATGGAAGAAAATTGATACATTATTTCTCGATTTCAGTAGTGATCAAAGGAACCTTAGGCTTAGACTTAGTATGGATGGCATGAATCCTTATGGTAGCCTTAGTAGTATACACAGTTCATGGCCTATTCTATTAGTGATTTAGAACTTATCTCCCATGTTATATATGCAATGCAAGTATATCATGTTGTCAATGTTCATTTTAGGACCGAAATAACCAAGGAATGACATTGATGTTTACTTAAGACCCTAGATTAAAGACTTGAAAAGGCTGTGAGAGATAAGTGTTGATGTGTTTGACGTGAATCAGAAGGAGGTATTCAAGTTATCTGTGATAATCTTTTGCACCATAAATGACTTCCCTACATATGAAAACTTGTCAGGTTATAGTATTAAGGGGCATAAAGCATGTCCAATTTATGAAGAAGGCATATGCTACCATCAACTTTATCATGGAAAGAAGATAGTCTACCTTGGCCAAAGGAGATTTCTCAAAGAAGGTCACCGTTATCGTAGAATGAGGAAAGCTTTCTATAGCGGCCAAGAGCATGAAACTGCCCCTAAGCCATTAACAGGAGGCCAAGTTTATGAATTGGTGAAAGACATCAATCTTACCTTCGATAAAACTATAAAGAGCAGTGAAAAAAAATGGAAAGAGAGGTCTATCTTCTTTAACCTTCCATATTGGCACCATTTTGATGTGAGGCACTGTATTGATGTCATGCATGTGGAGAAGAATGTGTATGATAGTATTATTGGAACACTTCTCAACATACAGAGCAAGTCCAAGGATAGTGTGAAGGCAAGATTTGATTTGGTGGATATAAAAATTAAAAAGGACTTACATCGAAGCCCAGATGGTAAGCAGACTTATTGTCAACGACGCCAAAATTTTGATAGGAAATTAGTCGCTTATCCTCAAAATTACACTAAAGCTAACCCTAATGCAATATAGGGCCAACCCTAGGTCATCTCCCAAGGAATGGTTTTAAGTCTAATTGAAAGTTATCTAGTGAAATAAATCAACCAAAGTTTGTAGGAATTTAGTTACCTAGCTAATTATCTAAACTAATTACCTAATGTGCAAGTAATTAAAATGCTAGTGAAAGTGAGTGAAATGAACTTCCCTTTTTACAATAATGGAACCCTAGAGATTAGTTGATTTTGGACTCATTATCTTCTCATGATTAGGCTAAGTTTAGCTTCCCTTTCCTCTTGACTAAAGCTGTCATGACTTAAGAAAATTATCCTAAGCCAATTAACCTAATTAGCTAACCTCCCTAGGTCTTAGATTAAAGTCCCTAGTTCAATTAACCAATTGGTGAAGACATTAGCCAAGTGATTCACTCAAAATCCTCTCTCAACAGCCATGGTCAAACACATAAATTGAGCAACCACAAGATTATGTCAAGCTACTCAACAACACAAGCATTAACACCACAAGATTATGCAATATTAACACAAGAAATTCACTAATTGAAAAACACAAGATTATGTGCCAAACAAAGAGTGGCAAAATTCAGTCATGGCTGTCCAAGGAAGAAATTAAATGAAACAATCCTCTCTCTTTACATCAACATCAAATTCAAATTAGAATTTATAAGCTAAGATGATTAAACCTAGATTAAGGAATCTAACCATCTAGTAAAAAGAGAAGAGGATAGGAAACAAAAGAACTTAGCCAATTTGAAGCTCAAGACTCATCCTCCATCTTCATCTCTCTAGGATTCCACAAAGAAACTTAGCCAATCTTCATCTTCAAAAACCCTAGTGATTGCTTGTGAAGGCCAAACTCCATAGCTCTTGAATGATGGAAATGAGCTTCAATCCTTGTGAAAATGGAAGGGATGGAACGAAAATGAAGAGAGGAGAAGAATGGTATGAGTTTTGTGGAGGTTTGGTGGCTGAAAATGGAGGTTAGGGTGCTGGAAAATGAAGAACAAAAGAGAGAAAATGAAGAACACTATGAACAAGAGAGAGAGAATGTGGAAGATGAATGAGATATGTGTTGGATCCCATTTGGGGCTTAAAATGGCGTGCTCCTTGGTGTCTCCCATCAGCTGAAGCTTAATTAAAATAAGGAAAAAGAAATTAAAATGTAAATGGGAGCCTTGTCACACTTGCAAGGTGGCAACTTCCTATTGGTTTGTAGATGATTCCAATGTGTGCCTAATTTCCCATGTGTCATCCACATCATTTTAGCTGATCTAATCCCTCAAAATAATCATAATTCACGTGCAAACCATCAGCCATTGTCCTCAAGGAGTGTTGACCTCAATTGCCCAATTGATGCACAAGTCACATGCCACCTATGTCACATAAATCACATAATTCAATTAAATAGCATATGATATAATAAAATCTAATTCATGTCCAGAATTAAATTCATAATTAGAAGGGAGAATTTATTAAATTAACCAAGTTTCAGGCTGCACAAAATTATATAAAAATTTTCACACAAAGGCAAACCAAAAACTAGGACAAACTAAGACACTTAAGAAAGTGTTGACTTTTTTATTTAATTACTCCCAAACTAAAATGAATTTTAAAATATAATTTCACCATTCATCAACTGGACATAAAATGCACTTTGTCAATTTTTCTTGTACATTTTCTCAAAAGTTCATTTTTTGGACCAAAATGCCCCTAGTGCACTGATCTTAGAAACTTAGGCAAAGTTCCAAATCTAATGCAATGTGTGCACTTGAAGGTGATAAATCATTAATAAAATGGTCCTAATTGACAAATAAAAGTGGGTAACAAATGTGTTCTATCAATTCCCCCACACTTAGCTTTTGCACTCCGGGCAAAATCAAGTGAAAAAGGTCCCAAAAGAAACTATAAGACAAAGAAATAAGAGAAAAACATTGTTTCAAGTCACTAAAATACTAGCTCATGAACTTCTACAAATTATCAATCAATGTGGCAATAATTACGAAAGAATTATGCACATCACAAACAAACCCTTACCAAGAATCAATGTCAAAGAGTAAGCCTCTCTAGGTTAAGTGTTTGCTCTCATCACTCAAAGTGTATAAGGTATTAAATTTCACTCAAAATTTCTTAGGATAAACCCTACTATGAATTTGTAACCCTTCTACATCTCCATCACTAAATAGCACTTGCAATCAAGAATCAAGTGGACTTTATTAGGTTGTGATATAGGTAATGAAAGGATGTCTAAGAAATGCATGTATATAAAAAAATAGGGTTAGCATCAAAATAATGCTAAATCAAGATATATCCCCTTAATATGCAAAGCATAACCTAACTCAATTGAGTGAACACCTTAACACAATGAGGATGGAAAGAAATGATAAGAAATAATAAAACAAATGGAATGGATGAGCTAGGCAACTTTTTATTTTTATTTTATTTTTTTTTTTCTTTCTTTTTCTTTTTTTTTTCTTCTTCTTTTTGTTCCTTTTCTAGCAACTTTATTTCTTTTCTTTTTGACTATATTTTTTTTTTCAAATCTATCTTTGTTGTTTTTTTTTTGTTGCCCCTAACTCTTTAAAACAATGGAAGTAATGGATAGAAAAATGATAATAGGCATCCACTCATTTGATCTAGGACATGCAATGAATATTAAAAAGACATATAAAAGTGTAACATGCATTCCTTGGGGAAAATAGGGTGAATATTTATTTTTTTTTTTAAGAATCAAACCAAAGGCTCAAAGTGGCTAACAAAGGATAATAAATAATAATAGGTTGGCTATTTGGCTCTTGGCTATTTTTTATGAATGCCATCTCTCATCTCCTATCAAACAAGTGCAAGATATATGGTCTTAATTAAGAAGTGAAACAAATTCTAGAGGGTAACATCACTAAGGAATTAATCACACATGAGTGTTTAGCCTCTTCCATGAAAGGGTAATATGCCACTCTAATCCATTAATTCAAGGTAAAAGAATGTTCACTTCACACCTATTCAATCCTAAAAATTACCACATCTCAAGAATCAAAATATCCATTCAAGAGCTAGGTAATTAAGTAACCTCAAACAAAACAAAACAAAGAAATTTTTTTTTGATTTTTTTTTTGCAAAACCAAACAAACCAAACAAACAAAACAAATGTTTATTTCTCTCCCCCACACTTAAATCATGCATTGTCCTCAATGTATGTATAGACTAGTGATAAAATAAGGTGAGATCAATAATGAATGCATAACAAAAGTGTGGTGCAGATATTTTTTTTTTCAAACTAAAACACAAAACAAAGAAGTCAAATAAAGCAAATAAACTCTAATTTTCCTACTAGGTTCATCTCCCCCACACTTGAACTATACCTATCATTAAATATATCAATTAAAGGAAGGTAAAAGCTCAAGGTTAGAGAGATACAACCTTATCATGGTGGTTCAAAAACATGTTGAGAGAAGTCCTCCTCCTTTTGAAGTGATTTGGCATCTTTGTAGAGCTTGCATAGGTGACCATTGATTTGCATAGTGGAACCCGTGGCTTTATTCAAGAGTTGCAAAACCCCATAGGGAAACACCTTGGTCACTAGATATGGTCCCTCCCACTTAGACTTCAACTTGGCATGCTTATGAATAAACCTTGTTTGGAACAAGAGGACTTGATCTCCTTCTTGGAACTTTTTCCTCAAGATTAGCTTGTCATGAAGGATCCTTGTTTTCTCCTTATAGATTCTAGAAGACTCATAGGCATCCAACCTAAGCTCCTCAAGTTCTTGCATTTGAAGAAATCTCTCCTTAGCCGAAAGATGGAAATCCAAGTTTAGTTTCTTGATGGCCCAATAGGCCCTATGCTCTATCTCCACAGGGAGGTGGCAAGCCTTTCCATACACCAATCGAAAAGGAGACATGCCAATGGGAGTCTTATAAGCGGTCCGATAAGCCCACAAAGCATCCTCCAAGTGTAAAGACCAATCCTTCCTATTTGTGTTCACCACCTTGGTTAGGATTTTCTTGACTTCTCTATTTGATACTTCGGCTTGGCCATTAGTTTGGGGATGATATGGTGTAGAGATTTTGTGATGCACTCCATATTTAGCCAAGAGAGCCTTCATCATCTTATTGCAAAAGTGGGATCCTTGGTCACTTACCAAGGCCTTAGGAACTCCATACCTACAAAAAATATTAGATTTGAGAAACTTCAAAACAATCTTAGCATCACAAGTTCTAGTAGGAATGGCTTCAATCCACTTTGAAACATAATCAACACCAAGTAATATGTACTCAAAACTAAAGGATGGTGGAAAGGGACCCATGAAGTCAATGCCCCAAACATCAAAAATCTCACAAAATAAAATGGGTTGTTGAGGCATTTCATGTCTCTTACCCCAACTACTAACCTTTTGACATTTCAAGCATGCTTTACAAAATTCATAAGAGTCTTTAAACAAGCTAGGCCAATACAATCCACAATCTAAAACCTTCCTAGCTGTCTTATTTGAGCTAAAATGACCACCACATGCATGAGAGTGACAAAATTCAAGAACAGAAGGCACATCAACATCATCAACACACCTCCTAATCACTTTATCACTACAAATCTTCCACATCAAAGGTGGTTCCCAAATGTAAAATCTAGACTCTCTTTTCAATTTTTCAATGGCAAAACGTGAAGCACAAGGAGGCAAGACTCTACACTCAATATAGTTAGCAAAAGAGGCATACCATGGAGGCTTAGATGAAATGGCACACAATGCCTCATCAGGAAATGAATCACAAGGAATAGTAGGGTTAGAGTTTACCATAGTAGCTTTTAAATGAGGTAGTCTAGACAAATGATCCGCTACTTGATTGGTAGAACCACTCCTATCCCTTATCTCCACATCAAATTCTTGCATCAAGATCACCCATCGAATCAAGCGAGGCTTAGAATCTGTCTTCTTAAACAAGTACCTCACAGCAGCATGGTCAGTGTACACAACAACTTTAGAGTTAAGAAGATATGATCTAAATTATCAAGTGCAAAAACAATAGCAAACAACTCTTTCTCAGTTGTGGTGTAATTAACCTGAGCTGAATCTAGGGTCCTAGATGCATAAGCAATCACATATGATAACTTGCCCTCTCTTTGACCAAGCATAGCTCCCACAGCAAAATTAGAAGCATCACATGACAACTCAAAAGGTAAAGACCAATTGGGGCTTTAAGAATGGGAGGGGAAATGAGCATGCTTTTCAAAGTGTCAAAACTCCTTTTGCAAGCATCATCAAAAACAAAATCAACATCTTTTTGTAAGAGTTTAGACATAGGCAAAGCAATTTCACTAAACCCCTTTATAAATCTCCTATAAAAGCCTGCATGTCCCAAAAATGATCTCAAATCTTTCAAACAAACAGGATATGGCAAAGAAGCAATCACATCTACTTTGGCCTTATCCACCTCTATGCCATTGGAAGAAATCAAATGGCCTAAAACAATTCCTTTATCTACCATGAAATGGCATTTTTCAAAGTTAAGCACAAGCTTCTTTTCAATGCACCTACCAAGCACTTTATCTAAAGAATGCAAGCATGAATCAAAGGACTCACCATACACAGTAAAATCATCCATAAAGACTTCCATGCAATGTTCAATAAAATCACAAAATATGGACATCATGCATCTTTGAAAAGTACCAGGTGCATTGCAAAGACCAAAAGGCATCCTCCTATAGGCAAATGTACCAAAGGGGCATGTAAAGGTAGTCTTATCTTGGTCACTAGGAGCTATAGGAATCTGAAAATACCCACTAAACCCATCTAGGAAGCAATAATGGGACTTGGAAGCCAATCTCTCAAGCATTTGATCAATAAAAGGCAAAGGAAAATGGTCCTTCCTAGTCACATTATTGAGCTTCCTATAGTCTATGCACACTCTCCAAGCATTTTGAACTCTAGTTGGAACAAGCTCTCCTTTCTCATTTTTTACCACAGTAATCCCCCCTTTCTTAGGTACAACTTGGGTTGGAGACACCCACTCACTGTCAGCTATAGGATAGATGATCCCAGCACTAAGTAGCTTAACAACCTCTTTCTTTACCACATCTAAAATCAATGGGTTAAGTCTCCTTTGTGGTTGCCTAATGGGCTTAGCATTGTCCTCAAGAAAAATTTTATGTGTGCACACAATAGGGTCAATACCAGGAATGTCAGCCAAAGTCCAACCAATAGCATGTATGTTCTTTCTCAACACATCAAGTAATGCATTTTCTTCCTCAAGAGATAAAGAGTTAGAAATTATTACCGGAAGCTTCTCATTCTCAATGAGATATGCATACTTGAGATTGGATGGTAAAGGCTTCAACTCCAAGGTAGGTGGCTCTACACAAGAGGGAATGAGCTTCTTCAAGTCTAATTTGGTGGAATATTCCATGGTACTATCTTGTCTTTTAGGCTTCTCACTTGTTTTTGATTTCTCCTCTTCTTTCTTTACAGCCTCCCCCTTTTCTTGCAACTTGTCCTCAAGTGCTTGGACTTGAGCCACGGCCTCGACATGTGAAAGTGTAGAATTTTCCTCCAATAGCTTGGGAATCCTAAGAACATCAAGCTCGAGTGGAGAAAAACTCATAGATTCGCCTTAATGGCTTTAGTACCTACAACACAAGAAGATATACCCTTCTCAAGCATTTCAAGATCAAGCATAGGAGATATTTTAAACAAATCATGAGAAGAAGTAGTTGCATCATTCAAGCATGCATCAATCTCTAAACAAATAGGACAACTACATCCATCAATACATGTAGTAGTAACAAGAGACAAATCATCATCAACATGTGAGAAAGAATCAAGCATGTGAGACTCACAAGCATCATGAAGCAATAACTCAATGGAACTTACACCTAACAAAGAATAATCCTCAAAAGGATGTTTCATTGCTTCATATATATTAAAAATAACATGATCCTCTCCACATTTCAAAATCAAACTACCTTTTTCCATGTCAATCAATGTACGGGCAGTCCTCATAAATGGCCTTCCTAAAATCAAAATATCATCCCCACTCCCTTCTTTTGACATATCAAGCACATAGAAATCCACAGGAAATAATAGACCTTTAACACAAACCAACAAGTCTTCTACTACTCCATGTGGTCTTCTAACACTTCTATCCGCTAATTGGCATATCATAGGTGTCTTATGCATGCAATCAAGACTCAAGGCATGATAAATTGAAAGAGGCATAACATTAATGGCTGCACCTAAGTCTATCAATGCATGAGAAAATGTGTGTTGCCAATCTTGCATGGAATTGTGAAGGAACCGGGGTCCTCACATTTTATAGGGAGTTGAGGCTTCATGATAGCACTCACAGATGAGGGTAATTGTACCCTTGCATTAGGCCTAAATTTTCTTTTATTTGTACAACAATCTTTCAAAAATTTGGCATACTTAGGAAAGTTCTTAACTACATCCATCAAGGGTACATTAACATGAATCTTGTGGAAGAAATCATATACCTCTTGATCAAATTGTCCCTTTACTTGCTTAGGGACCACTTGTGCTTGTGGAAAAGGAAGCTTCTTCATAATCTCTTGACTTTGCTTTCCTTCTTCCTTCCTTGAACTCTCCTTTCTTGTTTCACTTTGCTCGGCCTCTCCCTCTTTTTCCTTACTAAACAACTCGGCCATAGTCCCCTTTTCCACCTTAGATGGTGGTTGCTCACATATGATCTCCTCAATGTTTTCATCCTCATCATCTCTACAAAAAGATGCATCATTAGGAGCAAAGAAGAAACTAGAGAAACATTAACATCAATTGAAGAATTTAAAGAGGGCTTCTCGGCCTTCCTTGTCTTTTGTCTTCTTGTACTCTTTCTCCCAACTCCTGCCACTCCTCAATGTGATAGCATAAGATTAGCTTTAGGATTAGCAACGGTGTTGGATGGTAATGTAGAGGCTTGAGCATTGGCTGCACTTAATTGGTTAGCAAGCATATCATTTGAGAAGTAAGGGCATCAATTTTAGAGTTCATGTTCTCACACTTGTTACCCATACTCTCTACCTTGTTCCCTAAGCCATCATACATGTTTTATACAAGGAGTTCATTTCAATCAACTGCTTACGTAACACATTCACATCATTAGAAGAGTTTGAATTAGAAGAACTCTCAATTGGAACAAGCCTCCTATCACTATAAGAATTAGAAGAAGGTGCAAGAGAATTACCACTTGGATTGTAGCTTTGAGAAGAGCTACCTTGAGACAAATGAGGTGGAGGGTCACGGCCAAAGGTGTTTTGATAGGATCCTCTTTGTTGATTGTCTTGTAAAGCCACATTTGGATTTGAATAGGAGAAATTAGGATGGTCTCTCCATGAAGGGTTGTAAGTATTAGAATAAGCTCCTTGCCCTTGCCTCCCACCATAGGATTGTTTTCCATTGTAGATAGCATTTACTTGTTCAAACTTAATAGGACAATTGCTTTCTACATGCATAGGTGAGTCACAAAAAGTACAAGAATAAGGGACAAGTGCTTGAGAAGTACTTACATTGCTCACTTGAGATATTTGTGGAGCCAACATTCTCCCAATCTTGGCAGCTAGCAAGTCCACATATGAATCATTAAGAACTGAGGAACCTACCATATTCACATTTCTCTTTTCCCTTGTAGAGTATTGAGCACCACTTGAAGCCATCTTGTCAATTAGTTCCCAAGCCTTTAAGGAAGTGAGGTCAATCAAGCATCCACCACTAGCGGCATCAATGTTAACTTTGTCTCTTGGAATCAAGCCCTCATAGAAATATTGGACTAAATTCTCACTAGAAATTTGATGGTGTGGGCATTTAGCCAAAAGGCCTTGGAATCTAGTCCAATACTCATAGAGACTCTCATCCTCTCCTTGTTGGACCCCATAGATTTGCTTTCTCAAATTGGTGACCTTGGAATTTGGAAAGAATTTATCTAAGAAGAGTCTTCTTAGCTCGGCCCATGTGCTCACTTTCACATAAGAAGGGTAGTTGAAATACCATCCTTTGCTAAACCTTCAAGAGAAAATACAAAAGCCTTAGCTTGAACATCATCAACATTTACATGCATAGGCTTCATAGTATCACAAACCAATAGGAAAGTATGCAAAAACCTATGACAATCCTCTCCTGGTAACCCATGAAATTTAGGCAATGCATTAATCAAGGAGGATTTAATTTCAAATTGAACATTAGTAGGAGGAACATATAAGCCATAAGGATTATCATGCCAATTAGGTTGAGTTAATTGCCTAATGCTCCTCTCCTCTCTAGGGTTATGCAAGCCTTCAAATTCATTATTAACATGGCCATCATCATGCAAATTCTCATTCCCATTCCCATGGCCCTCATTATGCACATGCTCATGTCCTAAGATACCTTCCATTGTTGAATTACAAACCAAATGAGAATCAAGAATAGGTTGTGATCTTCTCAATCTAGAAATAGTTCTTTCAATTTCTGGATCTAATTCAACAAAAGAGGTATGTTTTCTTCGGGTCATGCACTAATCAAGCTCAAGAAAATTAAGAACAAAGAACAAACTAAACTAAAATGCAAATCAACATGAAACAATTCAAAACACACAAAAGCAAGAGAAATAATTTTTTTTTATTTTTTTTATTAAACTCAATAGCAACAAAATGAAAAAAAAAAATAACACCAAACAAGTAGAAAGAGAGTTAGAAATGCTCAATCAAGAAGCAGTTTGGCAATTCTGGAATTCGCACAGTAGGCTCTCTGGAGACAGTGAACTTGTGAATTTTCTATCAGCAAATCCACATGATAAATTCCCTGAAACTTTTATGAGAAACACAAGAGATATACAGGAAATTATATAAAAACTTTCAGATTAAAAATCCTTCCCAATCGTTCCCAGAATTTTTCACAAGTGGTCCTCAGGTCTGGAGAAACAGGATTTCGTCCAGAAGACCTTCAGAGCTTCTAACAAACTTTCAAATAGGAAAATGGAAAATTGAAGAAAATCCTAAACACAAGAAACAAAGATAAGACAGCGATAAGAAAAATGAAACTGGAATCAATCAATTTGAACGCACAAAGAGGAAGATATGCTAACTCAAAGTTGAAACAGGGTTTTGGGAATCCTCTGTAATGGCTCCCTGGACCTTGTTAGATTGTAAATTTCCACAGGACACTTCCCACGTCCAAAATTGACCAACCCAATTTTAAAGTGAAGCTAGGATATAGAGCTTTCAATGAAATAAATTCCAAGTTCAAATTCCTCAGACTCATCCCAGTTAATTTTTCAATTTCAGACAGAGACCTAGAAACAGAGTATTTTCAGCTCTACACCAAACCAACGAAAATTGCACTAATTTTTTTTCTTTTTCAAAACAGAATAAAAACACTCAAACACACAAAAAACACTAACAAGACACAAAAACAAATTTGTTTTATATTTTTCAAAAGATTTTCCAGGAACACAAAAAATGTAAATTAAGGACTAAACAACCTTAGAATTAAAAA
>NW_026555344.1:28361951-28455004 GCF_029017545.1 Prosopis cineraria | reverse complement strand
TGATTTAATTAAGTATATGCTTAATGGCCAATCATGATAGGTCAGATAGGAAGTGGAGCTTGGCCCTGGTAGAATTTTCATTAATATCTTGCCCTAAAAGTCAGTAAAAGGCAAAGCATTAGCAGATTTTCTGGCTGATCATCCCTCAGCCGGCCTTCCTAAAGATGAAAAAAATTATCTATGTTCTCAGTAAATCTAGGGCCCTAGGGGCTTAAGTTCGATGGGTCTAGCACAGAATAAGCATCTAGGGCCAAAATAGTAATAACTTCTCTTAGGGGTGTAAAAACTATATTATCTCTTCAATTAGATTTTGAATATACTAACAATTAGGCTAAATAGGAAGTACTACTCACAAGGCTTGAGATCTTTCAGGAAATAAAGGCCTACAATTTAGTCATAGAAAGGGACTCTCAATTAGTCGTCAAATAATTAACTGGTGAATATAAGTGTACAAGCTCGGCTCTAGTGATGTATTATGCAGGGGCTTCTCAAATCTTGGAAGATTTCAAAACAGTAACCCTGACATATATTCCTTGAGCTCAAAATTGGGAACCTAATGAACTAGCTCAAATAGCATCAGGGCCAAGGCTTTCATCCAAACTCATCAGAAAGATAATTATAGTGGAATGAAAGAACATCCTTCAATCTCTCAATGTGGTTTGATAGTACACTGTAGTGCGATCTTGCAAGAATGAGCTTAGGATTGGCAAGATGATTTCAAAAGTTATTTACAAAATCCTAGCCAATGACATCCCTATAGAACAAGGATATGTGCCCAACACTTCATTCTAATTGGAGATGAGTTGTACAGGAAGGGCCCCGATAGGTTATTACTTAAGTGTTTGGCCTTCACTGAGTACATGGAGGTTTTAAGACAGGTGCATGAAGGAGTGTGTGGGGCCCATCAATCAGGGCTAAAAATGCAATGGATGGTGTGCAGGCACTGATATTATTAGCCGTCAATAGCAAAAGATTACATCAATCATGCTAAAAGATGCAGTAAATGCCAGACTTACAGGCCAACATAGCAGATACCAGCATCAGACATGTATCTTATCATTAAGCCATGGCCTTCTGAGGGTGGGCTGTGGATGTAATCAAAAAAATTTATCCAGCCTCATCTAAGGGCCACTCGTTATCTTAGTGGCCACAAATTATTTCACAAAATAGGTAGAGGCCATCCTTATGAAGAAAGTTGCGCAAGATGACGTTATTAATTTTGTACATGAGCAAATTGTATTTTATTTTGGGATTCCTCAAATGATTACAATAGATTAAGGGACCATGTTCACTAAAAGTGACTTCAAAACCTTTGCTAAAGAAAGTCAGATCAAACTATTAACATCCTTACCATATTATCCTCAGGAAAATGGCAGGCCGAAGCTTCTAGTAAAGTAATCCTTAGAATTCTAAAAAAGATAATTAAGGAAAACCCTAGAGATAACATGTACGAATTCATAAGGTATTATGGGCATATAAGACATTAAAAAGAGAGGCCACTAGCATGAGCTCATATGTGTTGACATATGGACATGAGGCCGTGTTACCCATGAAAATAGCAGTCCCTTCATTATGCGTTGCGAATAGCTTAGGAAGATCTTTTGAGGAATATAATGAAACCATAATGAATGAGTTAATTCGATTAGATAAGATATATTTACAAGCGTTGGATCATATGATCGCCCAGAAAAAGGAGGTCTCGAGAATATATAATAAAGAATAAAGAAGAATTAGTCTCAGATAGGCGAGCTCGTATGGAAACTTGTTTTGCCACCTAGTTCTAAGGACCGGATGCTTGGTAAATTTTCACCTAATTGGGAAGGACCATTCAAAGTTGGCAAAGTACTTAAAGGGAACATGTATTGGTTATCTAGTCTCGACGAGACTCCACACAGATGGGCTATAAATGTAAAATACTTAAAGAAATATTGGCTGTCACAATAGCAAATTACAAAGGGTCAAGAACGCAAAGAAGTAAACAGATGCAAAGACCTGAGGCCTACAATTTCTCAAGATAAATTAAAACAAACAATAATCTTAAGAAAAAATTTATCCTTTTATTCATAAAAAATTATGGTATAAGGGCAATAATAAATAATAATAATTATTATTATCATGTACAATAAGCCTAAAAGACATCCCACATAGCCAAAGTTGCATCCAGTTCAATAATTAGTGATTGATGTCGACCAAGGGCCATCTCCAATTTTAACATCAAATAAAGCTTCTCCTTTGAGATGGCCCGTGCATCATCCAATGCTTTACTAGTGACCTCCACCTCAAACTCCATATTACCCTCCTTAGCCTGTGCTAGCTCCTTCTTAGTAGCTACTAGTTGATGCCTCAAGTCAACCACCTTAGCCTATAATGAATTAAGATGGTCCACATGAGAAGTAATTTCCTTGACCTAATCGTTGGCAGCAGTTACTTGAGCCTTAGCATCAATATATTCATCCCTAATATACCAGCTATTCACAAGATGGTCTGAGAGGGATGAGAGCTCCGTGCAATAATGATTTATGATGCCATAACATTCTGGGACTTGGTCATAGAGGAACACTAGCTCGAGCGGGGGAATGACTTTCTTTACAGCAGCTATGGCCCAGACCATCTCTTCATAACTCTGTTTAGGAAGCAAAAGTGGGTCTTAGTTGAGTTGGAATTATTGAATAATGCTCCAAGCATCCAAAACCACGTCTGTATCAGGAATGTGGATGTGGGCCAGAAGGGTGTCAATAGGGGCTACCCTCATTAAGGCGAGCTAAAGAAACAAAAGGGTAATTAGTGATAAAAAGAAGAAAAAGAGAAAGGAGAAGAGAATATAACAGATTGACACCTAGCTTGAGTCCACTATTGCTTTATCTTTACTTGTAGAACGAGGGATGAGAGTAGATTGCAGGGCTTTCGCCACTCAGCTTGCAGGAGTAATAGGCTCAGACTCATCTCACATGGAGGCACCCTGAGTAGAGGTTAAGGCGACCAATGTGGTCTTTAGGGTTAAAGGGCCAGCAGTTGTGGGACCTATACCAGCAACTACCAAAGGCTTCTCCAAGGGTCTTTTAGAGCCCTTAGTCTTAATACCTCTTGCTAGATTGATAATGGGAGCTACCTCAAGGGCCGTAATGGAGGCAACCTCCCGAACTTCATCAGTGGCCCCAAGCCCTGAGTCATCAGCACCATTTGAGATCATGGTAGAGGCAACCTCTTGGACTTTAGTGGAAGCCTCGAGACCCCCTAGCTTACCAACACCATATGGGGTCGTGGCAGATGTGGCTTCCGGAACCTTAGTGATAGCCTTAGGATCTCCTAAGCTTTCTGCTACCTCTTAGGCCACATTACGGGCAATCTCTACAGGATCATCAAAAGCCTTTAAATCTTCAAGAATTTCCTTAGGAATGGTAGTAGTGGTGACCACTTAAGAATCTAGAGTTGTCATGGGAATGGTAGAAGAGGCAACCACTTAAGGATCTAAAGCTTGGGCCTCTAACCCTCCAAGATGAAGGAGATTTATTTCACCGTCATCAAAGTTGACCAACAAGATCATTGTGTGTTAGTGATTTGGCAAGAGCTTTTCCCTTTAGGGATTGGGTTCGATCGAATGAAGTGTGGATAAAGGCTAATTAAGAGACACTATGAAAGGTGATGTCTTTTTCCTACTCTTGGGATTAAGCAAAGGAGACAGGGTCCATTTTCTCTTATTAGATCCTTCTCCCTTGTCTGGGCTGCTTGAGGGATAACTCTTTTTAAGCCTGAGCTTCTTGGGGACTGAGACATAAGAGTATGCATTATCCTTCTCAATTTCTCTAACTATAGATCCTAATGACGGGGTTGTCTGGGTCTCCGAAGTAGCAGGAGCATTGATGTTCCCTATTAAGAAATTCACTAACGCATGTGATTGTGTCCAATCACAGCCTGCAAAAATTAGAAATAGGTAAGAATATGTCAGTAGCAAAAGGGCAAACATAGTAGACAACACTTATTAATATGGCTCTTTATGACACGTCTGAAGTGTTGGGGCCACCATTTTTGAAGCGAAGTTAGGCATTTTTGTCTACTAGTTCCACCTTACACTGCTTTTGAGTAGTGTGTGGAATAGCCACTTGGTTAATGGCCTCTCAATCCAGCAGCCTCACACTAACTTAGGGGACAATCCTCGAGGTATGCACTAGCTCAGCCCAAACTGACCCACCACTAATTGAGGGTGATATAACTCTACATAAACCCTCAAGGATTTAAAGGAAGAGCCAGTGTAAGAAAGCCACATTTTCTAAGGAGTTGTGGCTGAGAGAAAAAGTTAGTCCCTTAGCAACAAGTTAGGCTTATTCTTCTGGTCCACTAAAAATATGTACCAAGTAGGGAGGCGGTGGTCTAGAATGTTGAAAGGCTTTAAGGTCCTTCACAAGGACCAATTCTGTCAACAAAAAAACTCAAAGAAATTCTTCAATTTGTCTAGAGGATGGGCACCCAACAAATAAGTAAAAGAGTGAACGGCGTAGGCATCCTCAGGGAAAGGTTCCCAATGGAGTAAGGGGAAGTAGGCACTCATCCACAACTTCAAAGTTACTGAAGGGCTTCTTCATTAGGGACTCCCTCATGCTATCATATAGACAGCATAGAAACATAGTCCCCAAGGCTAGTTGGTTGCCACAGGGTAAGGACTGAGCGATTTGCAAGTGAAGTTGCACGGGCTTCCATCCCTTAGGAACCAAGATCTATTAGATCAATAAGATCCAAATGAAGACCAAATGTTTTATAGGAGTGAAGGGCTCATCAGCTGGCTTCTTACAAAATAACTCTATGATCTTTGTGTAAGAGTTAGCACCCTAATTTTATTCTCTAGGTCGGCAGGAAGAGTGATATAAGAGTCATGCTTTTCAGGGATAGCATAAAAATTCTCCTCCCTGGTAATCGGTAGCCCTAAGCACTTAAACATGTCCTAGAGCGTGATTGACATGGGGCTCAACTCAAAGATGACAGCATTATAGCTGGATGCCTAAAAACTCAGAAGGGCCGTTAATAGATTAACTAAAAATTTTGATGTTGGCTAATGAGAGTTGGATTAGGTCATAAAGACCTATCTCCTTCTACTATGATTCGAAAGTCTGTCTCAAGTGCTTCACCCAGTTGGACCAAGTGTAAGGAGACCGAGGCCAGTCTTAAAGCTTCCGGTAAGAGGATTCAGTGAAGGCCAAAGTCGTCTGGGTCAAAATCAGATTGCGAATTGAGGTTAATAGCCATGGATTTAGCTGGGTAGGGGTTGTCACCTGAAGAAGGTCAAGGGAAATGGTTATGTACTTGACATCACTCTTGTTGGAAACTCCAAAGCTCCAAGGAGGAGTACTGAAAAAATAGAAAATCATCAACATTTATCCCTAAAATATGAGAACCAAACAGAAGGCAAGAGTCTTACTAGAAAGTGACGGAGGGATGGAAAGACGAATCCTCCTGAAGTAAAGATTGGGGAGGCATCAGACTAAGAACTCAATCCAAAAAAATGCGAGTTAAAAAATAAGGTACATACCATCACGAATCCCCCTAACAGAGCAACAGGATTCTAGATTGTAACCAGGGAGTTAGGTAAACTTCCAGTAGAAGTATTAGAAAGGGTAGTAGTGGATGCAGTGGCAGCAGAAGAGGAAGCCATTGTTGAGCAAAGGAAAGAATGGAGCAAGAAAAGAAAAGGCTTAAACAATAAGGAACAGCAAGAAGGGCAAAGGGAACGACCATGAAAAGAAATAAGAATTTATATTGACAAAGGACGCTAAGAGATGAAGCAACATTTCAGCTTTTTCAAACGTGCCATATGGCTTAAGTTTATCAACTACTAGCACGGGGGACATTGTTTAGGCTAAATATGAAACGTCGCTTGCTAAAGCATTAGGTAGGTCATAAAGCCAGATGAGCTAAGTGACTGAAGAGTTAGGTCCAACCAACAATTTAAACAAAGGGGCCAACCCAGAGATCAATGAAAATCCATGGCTAGATGAGCATGTCAAAATCCAGCCAGTTGCAAACCCACTCTATAGACCATTGGTACATAAAGACACAATCTCAAACGATCCTAGATCTCATAGGAACAATATCATTATGCCTAAGTATCTCAGCAAAATGGGATAGTTACTCAAAATGGAACACAGTGATAAAGGCTGTGCCATAAATTTCGCAAGATCCCTGATTATTCATAAAGAACATTCCAGATTCTAAAGGAGAAGCTACCATCACTCTATACTATAAATAGAGTGCCAAAGCACAGAATAAGACAACAGTCAACACTTGAAAGACTTGCATTTTGCACTCATGATTCTTAGGTTTATCGAGTAGTTTTTATCTTCAATTTAGACGAGTAACAGTTTACATTTCAATAATAGTCAAACACTTGTTCTACCAAGTCTTGCGTATCTTTTACATCTGAGTAAATTGTGGCAAGGGAGCCCAGGAACCCTTTTTATTATCAATTGAGACTCAGCATCTCTGGCACACCTAATAACTTGTTGTTTGCAACGAACAGGTTAAAATGAAAAAAATTTACAAATATTAAGTTATTTATATTTTGGACAAGGGAGAGTATGATTTATTTCCCAAAATACCCACATGCTAATAAATGTGCTTTACATTTAGCTGGCTCGTTTGACTTTGAGGATGAAAGCATTTATGATCTAATACCGTGGACTCTTTCGATTAATAACGGCTTAGCTTCTTCAAGCTCAAAAAAAATCTAAAATTTTAGTTTGATATGGCAAGAATAAGCAATTGCAATTTAGTCGTCCTTTTAATAATTTAATTACAGGTAATTTTATATATTTAAACATATATTTCATTATTTCACAAAAATATCTATTTATCACACTTTATAAATAAATTTTGTTCATTTAATTAAAAATACAATAATGCAAAAAATACTACATTCAGTGTTGAATATGATGGTTAGAAATTTAACTTCCGATCTTCTTTATGATTTGATTATATATTCCACATCAATGTGTTTTTTATCGTGTATGAATGTTTTCCTATTAAAAAAATGCGCGTATTTTTTTTTTCATCGAATTAAAATTTGAACCTTGGGTCAATCTCTGTTAGTTATATCAATGCTTTTAACTAGAATACATTTCACAAATATCAATAGATATCATTTTCATTAGTCATCATAAAGTTTTATTGCATTAAATATGGGACTTTCATAATAATCAGTGATGAAACTGAGAAATGTTGGTATTATTATTCGATTTAACAAGACCAAAAGGAGTGAATATTGATGATTGTAGTGGAGGATTCCAAGCATAGCATCCATGATGGAAGCAGCAAGGACCTAGTTCATGTACAAACCACGTACACACTTCGCAGTCATCTCGTTTCTGTATATATATGTCAAAGTAATGAAGTGAAGATGATGGCCACCAAAAACTACAAAAATACAATGCTTTCTTCAGAAACGGTTCTACGAGGAAACTGAATTGAAACATTTGATCATATGCGAGACAACGTTGTCCAAGATCATGGTTCTTATCTTTGCAATGAAAAATTAGATCTTGATTTTTCGGTAATTTATTAATGATTTGTACTGTTCTTTCTAAAATTGAGGACTCACCATCACCACGAGCTCTCAACATTGCAACAGCCATGATGAATAGTAGCAGAATCGGAGATTTCATTTTTGGAGCCATACCTTTTCTTCTCAATTGATAGTACAACCTGCAAGTTCACACCATGTAACTATTCATGTGTTAATTCGTTGAATTCAAAGAAGCAGTACTAATATTTATTATGGTGAGGATGATTCATTTCATTAATAAGAAAACTTAATATTATTAATGTAAGGATGTGCAATTAATGCCTTAAAGATTGAATATCCGTATTGCATTTATTATATACTCTCTCTATTCAAAAAATATAAAACATTTTTTAAAGTGTAATTAATGAGTTCTTTTTTAAAAATACACTTAATCAGAGAGTGTAATCAATAAAGTTTTCTAATTGAGACACCATATTCAATAAGAATAAACATGAAAAGATTGTATAATTTTAAAGACAATTAACTAAATTATTGGGGATCTAATTCAGTTAAAAATATCTTATAATATTAAATGAGGGAGTATAGGGTTTTAGTCCACCATATTTAATTGCAGGATATGTTATGGCCATAAATATTTAATTGTAGGATGACAAGCATGAAATTTTCGGTGGATGGGCCCATATGTATCATGCATACTTTGAAATGGCTAATTCTCATGCTTATTATAAGTAATCTCCAACCAATTTACTAAAACTATTATATTATTTAAATTTTTAAGATTATTTGTACCAGTGAGGGATGTTTTTTTTAATTAAATAGGTAGGCACTGTTGTGTGTGTGTCAAAAATCCCACATTGACTAAATGAAAGACTCTCCTAGTGTATAAATACTAAGGAATGAAGTGGGCTAGTAAAATGGGCTTAGAGGAGAAGTGGGCTCGCACACATGAGACAAACCAACTCAGGGCAATCACAATTGAAATCAGTCGATTTGCCCCCTGCGGGCGAGTTCAAGAGGCAATGGGTTCCTTTCATTAGATTATTTTTACAAAATAAATAATTATTTTTGGTTTACAGGAAAAGCTTAGTTTTTGGCTATCTGGAGTTTGAAATCAAACCATGAACGTTTTTGACCATTAACCAAATTAATTTTCTAAACGTTTTTGTCTCCCCAACGTTTTCAGACAAGAGGTTAAATGTGTTTTACGTTTGCGTAACCCCCCAACATTTCCAGACAGGTGTTTAAACGTGATTTATGATAGTATAACCGAGCCTTTAATTCGGTGATTATGAGCCAACGTTCATATCTCCATCTTCGAGCTATATATAGCCATAGGTGTAGACAGAGCAACTCGCCAGCCTCTTGAGTTTTTGAGGCAATTCTCTCCTCCCTCTCTATGTTGTTCATTTGAGTTTATTTTAGTTTCTGCTGTTCTGTTTCCTTGCTCCGTAGGAAGTACTTGTTTAATTTTGAGGAATTGTCGGTCCGTCATCCCAATGTGCCGGAATAGTTCTTAAGGACAGTGTCCTTCCGGGCACGACTCAAGTAGCTCATCGTTCGTCATTCACGTCTATGCTGCCGATACCGCCAACAATCTTAAGAACTAGCCAAACCAAATGATGACCAATAATGTTAAGAATGTCATTCCTGAAGGTGTACCCAATAGTTCGACTGGAGATCGGTACATCCCTGCCACTATTGTCGTCCTCCTGCCGAGGCCATTCCTAGACATATTGAAGATAGAAGTCTTTGATAGCAGGAACTTCAAATGCTAGTAGGAACAAGTCTTCACCATTCTTGACATGCATGGTGTGGCCGCTACTCTTGCTCAATTCAAGCCTCCTATTGATACTGACCAAGTCTAGAGAGCTGCATGGACTTATGCAAACAAGGTATGCTGACACATTATCATTAGCACTTTATCTAATGATTTGTTCGATGTCTACTATGTCGACAAGGAAGCTTGTAAAATATGGGAGCCCTTGGTGACAAAGTATACTGTTGAGGATGCTGGCAAACAAAAGTTCATTGTGGGAAACTACTACAAATGGGAGATGACCGAGAATAAAGATGTGAAGGAGCAAATCAATGAATATCATAAGCTACTGGAGGAGCTTCGTGCTGAAAACATCAACCTTCCAGATGAGTTCGTTGCTGGGATCATGATTGAGAAGTTGCCAAAATCATGGAATGATACAAATAGTAGCTGAAACACAAACAGAAGCAGCTATCCTTGACTGACCTGATCACTCACATCATCATTGAAGACACCAACCGCAAGGCAGTACGTGCAGCTTGAACCAGAGAGATGACATCCAAAGCCAACCTGGTGGAGACAAAGCCTCACAACAAGAGGTATAACCCTAAAACCAAAGACAAAAAGAATAGAAAATATGATTACAAACCCAATGCTTTTAACCCCTCTTTTAAGAAAAAAGGAGACTGTTTTGTTTGTGGTAAACCAGGACACTATGTAGCATAGTTTAAGAAGAGAGCGAACTATGATAAGCCTCGGAAGCCAAATGTAAATTTGGTACAACGAGATGGTGACAGTGATGATGACATCATTGTTGCAATGGTGTCACAAGCTCTCTTGATTTCTGATGTGAAGAAATGGGTAGTAGACTCTAGGGCTACTAGGCACATATGTGCTAGCCAGGAGATGTTTACCTCCTATGATCTTGTAAAGGAAGGGGAAGACCGTGTTTACCTTGCTGATTCCTGAACTGCCAAAGTTCAAGGAAAAGGGAAAGTGGTCATAAAGCTCACATCAGGAAAGACTCTGGCTCTGAATGATGTTTTACATGTGCCTGAAGTTAGAGCAAACTTAGTATTAGTTGCTCTTTTAGGGAAAGCTAGGGTTAAAGTGTTATTCGAATCTGACAAGATTGTAATGACAAAAAATAATGTGTTTATGGGCAAAGGGTATTGTAATCAAGGACTAAATCTTCTAAGTATATGCCTATTTATATAGTTGATTCCTTTAATCTATGGCATGCTACTAGACTAGGTCACACTAGTAAAGGTTATATAAATAGGATGCGATAACTTGAACTACTTTTTAAAATTAAAAACAATGTTTTTAGAAAATGTGAAGTATGTGTAGAAAGAAAACGAAGTAAAAAACCTCATTTTTCTAGTCAAAAAGAATTTGAATTACTGTCTTTAATTCACACTGATTTAGGTGATTTAAAACAAACCATGACTAGAGGTAGTAAAAAATATTATATCACTTTTATTGATGATTTTTCAAGAAATACTAAGGTATACTTGTTAAGAAACAAAGATAAGGCTTTTGAAAAATTTCTTTTACATAAAGCAAAGGTTAAGAATCAGTTAAACAAAAGGATTAAAAGGTTTAGATCTGATAGAGGTAGAGAATATGTTTTGTTAAATGATTTTTGTGAAAAAGAAGGAATTATACATGAGATAACATCTCCCTATTCTCCCGAGTCTCATGGTGTTGCAAAAAGAAAAAATAGAACATTAAAAGAAATGATGAATGCTTTGCTCGTGAGTTCTTCTGCGCTTGATAACTTGTGGGGTGAAGCTATTTTGTCTGCATGTTTTTTACAAAATAGGATATCATACAAGAAAACAAAGAAAACACCTTATGAGTTATAGAAAGGGTTTACCCCTAATTTAAAATATTTGAAAGTGTAGGGGTGTCTTGCAAAAGTTTTATTGCCCGATCCTAAAAAGAGAAAAATTGGTTCTAAAACTTCTGATTGTATGTTTATTGGGTATGCTGAATAAAGTGCAGCTTATCACTTTTTAGTTTTAAAAAGTGATATTTTAGACCAAAACACAATTGTTGAGACTAAGGATGTTGAATTTTTTGAACATATTTTTCCCTTAAAAATTGAGCATGTTTCTAAACCTATTGAGAATTCAGAGTTTGAACAAAATTTAAATGAGGATTTGGTTTTAAGGAGAAGTAAAAGGCAAAGAAAAGAAACAAGTTTTGGAGATGATTTTTACACTTATTTAGTGCAAGATGAATTGTTAAAATTTTATGAAGCTATTTCTTCTCTTGATGCCAAATTTTGGAAAGAAGTAATTGAAATTGAAATTGATTCTTTAAGGAAAAATAAAACTTTAGTTTTACCAGATTTTCCCCAAGGAGCTAAGGCTATTGGGTGTGAATGGATTTTTAAAAAAAAATATTTTCCAGACGGTTCGATTGATAAATATAAAACAAGGCTTGTGGCCAAGGGTTCTAGTCAAAAAGAAAATATAGATTACTTTGACACATTTTCTCCTATGACTAGAATCTCTTCTATAAGAGTTCTTATTGCTTTGACTTCAATTTACAAGCTTTTTGTTCACCAAATGGATGTTAAAACTGCATTTTTAAATGGTAATTTGGAAGAAGAAATTTACATGGTACAGCTTGAGGGATGTGTGATTTCTGGACAAGAAAATAAAGTTTGTAAACTTGTCAAGTCTTTGTATGGCTTAAACAAGCGCCTAAGCAATGGCATGAGAAACATGATCAAGTTTTGACAACTAGTGGATTTTCTACTGTTGAAGTAGAAAAGTATGTTTATACAAAGCTTATGAATAATGATTGTGTGATTATATGCTTGTATGTGGATGACATGCTAATTTTTGGCTCTAGTATGTGTGTTATTAATGGAACAAAATTTTTCTTTCTTCAAATTTTGATATGAAAGATATGGGTTAAGCCAAAGTAATCTTAGGTATAAAAATCATAAGGAATGAAAATGGGATTTTACTTTTCCAAGAACATTATGTTGAGAAAATTCTCAGAAAGTTTGGACATCTTGAAGATGCTCCTCTGAGTACTCCTTATGATTCGAGTATGCAATTAAAAAAGCACAAGGGTGATCCAGTTGCTCAATCTAAGTATGCACAGATTATTGGGAGTCTGTTGCATTTGATGAATTTTACTAGACCTGATATAGCTTATGCTGTAGGCAGATTGAGCAGATATACCCACTATCCAGGCAGTAAACACTAGGAGGCTCTGGTGAGAGTCTTGAGATATTTAAGAGGTGCCATGAATTATGGTATATTGTATAGTGGATTTCTCACTGTATTGGAAGGATACAGTAATGCTAACTAGATTTCGGATTTAGAAGAGACAAAATCCACTAGTGGTTATATATTCACTCTTGGTGGTGGTACAATAACCTGGAAGTCTACAAAATAAACAATCAACACAAAATCCTCAAGGGATTCTGAGTTTATTGCCATGGAGCTGGCTGGAACTGAGGCTGAGTGGTTGAAAAACTTCTTAGCAAATATTCCAATAGGTGAAAAGCCTATACCATCAGTGTCTTACATTGTGATAGCCAGTTTGCAATAACCACGGCTAAAAATAAGACCTTCAATGGCAAAAGTAGACATATTTGATTGAGACATAATATTATAAGGTAACTGCTCAAAGATAGAGTCATCTCAATCGATTATGTGAGATCAAAGTTAAATATGACGGATCTGTTAACTAAGCCCCTAGGGAAGAAATTTATTATTGAAACATCGAGGGGAATGGAACTTAAGCTTATTTGAAATTAACAATGATGGCAACCTAACCTTTATGATTAGAGATCCCATGAAGAAGGTTTAATGGGTAAGAACAAGTCACTTGTTAGTTCTGCTAGCAGTGAATTTTGTCCCTTCCTATGGCTTAAGAAAGTGCTAGAATGCATTGAATGGAGGCTGAGCGAAAGCTCTTAATATTTTCATAGTCCTTATGGATGGTGTATTCATTGAAGATACACTTGATGAAAACACCTATACAAATGTAGAGCCGCTCCTATGAGATTATGGCGAAATCTCTAAAGCATTTGTTAAAACCAGGCGTGTGCATGGCCGATAACGTGCAAAATTGTCGTTAACAACAGAGACTGTGGGGGTATAATCTAATTAATAAAACCTCTAGTACACGCTCAAGATCTATTGGTTTAATAACGAAGTTACACCGACTTTTCTGTGTGTTAAGTTTTATTAGTCTAGAATTGGTTCAAGTCGACAGACACCAAATTCAAAGTGATTATCCTCCGTGTGAATAACTCAGATGAACATAGATCCTTTTGACACATGTGGGGAATTATTGTGTGTGTGTCAAAAGTGTGTGTATGTCAAAAGTCCCACATTGACTAAATGAAGGACTCTCCTAGTATATAAATACTAAGGAATGAAGTGGGCTAGTAAAGTGGGCTAGTAAAATGGGCTTGGAGGAGAAGTGGGCTCACACACATGAGACAGGCCAACTCAGGGTAATCGCAGTTGAAATTAGCCGATTCGCCCCCCTGCGCGTGAGTTCAAGAGGTAATGGGTTCTTTTTATTGGATTATTTTTACAAAATAAATAATTATTTTTGGCTTACCGAAAAAACTCAATTTTTGGTTGTCTGGAATTTGAAATCAAACCATAAACATTTTTGACCATTAACTAGATTAATTTTCTAAACGTTTTTGTCTCCCTAATGTTTCCAGACAAGAGGTTAAATGTGTTTTACATTTGCGTAACCCCCCAACATTTCCAGACAGGTGTTTAAATGTGATTTATGACAGTGTAACCGAGCCTTTAATCTGGTGATTAAGAGCCAACGTTCATGTCTCCGTCTTCGGGCTATATATAGCCATGGGTGCAGACAGAGCAACTCGCCAGCCTCTTGAGTTTTCAGGGCAATTCTCTCCTCCCTCTATGTGTTGCTTATCTGAGTTCGTTTTGGTTTCTACTGTTATGTTTCCTTGCTCCATAGGAAGTGCTTGTTTAATCTTAGAGAATTGCCGGTCCGTCATCTCGGTGTACCAGAATAGTTCTTAAGGATAGTGTCCTTCCGGGTACGACTCAAGCAGCTCGTCGTTCATCGTTCACGTCTACGCTGCTGGTGCCGCTAATAGGTACTAACGGCCTATGGTTACAAGCAAATTGAACTCACATCCTTCTATTTGTAGGGATTTTACAATGCCACTGGCTAGGCTACAAAGCCAATAACCTAGTGAGCAATGCTAATCAGAGGTTGTTGTAAGGGCAGATGACATTTTTGAGCTAAATAAGGAGAATAATGACATTTCATGTTCCCAAAATCTTAAAATGTAAATTCGGACCTTATTTTGTCATTTATCACACTTTATAAATCAATTTTTGTTCATTTAAAAATAAAATAATGTAATTCTAAATTTCTAACAATTATTATATATTAGATCAATTTTAATATAAATTATATTTTTAAAACATATATTACCATTTATATTAAAATTAATTGCAATAGTTGTGATCATTTTTTGATTTTGATTCATCCGTGACAGCCTGTCTTTTTTTCCTTTCTTCTTTTACCATGGTTAATTTCACAAATCAAACGTAAAACACATTACATTGGTGTTAAATTGTGATTAGAATATATTTAACTCCTAATCTTTTGGATTCGATTACATACTTCATTTCGATCAATGCTTTTAGTTATAACTAAAATGAATTTGACACATATGGTAGATATCGATTTCATTTGCCATGATAAAGGTTATTACATTAAATATATGATTTTAGCAATCATAAATGAAACTGAGAAATGTCGATATTATTGGATTTAGCAACACTAAGAGGAGTAAGTGTTGATCATTGTGGTTGATATTTATTCCAAGTATAGCATCCATGCTTTAAGAGGCAAGGACCACGTTCATATACTTCCCAAGTACACACTTCGCAATCATCTCCTTTCTGTACGTATATGTCAAAGTAATGAAGCAAAGATGAAGGCCACTTAAAACTACAAAAATACAATGTTCCCTCCAGAAACGGTTCTACGAGGAAACTGAATTGAAATATTTGGTCATATACGAGAGAACGCTGACCAAGATCATGATGCTTATCTTTGCAATGAATAGTTAGATCACGATGCTTCGGTAATTTATTAATGATTTGTACTGTTTTTTTCAAAAAGCGAGGACTCACCAGCACACCTAGCTTTCAATGTTGCAGCAGCCATGACTAGTAGTAGAATCAGAGATTTCACAATTGGAGCCATATCTTGTCTTCTGAGTTGATGCAGCAAGTTCACACCCCACAACTACCCTTTTATATGACTATTCATGAGTTAATTCATTCAGTCCAAATAAGGAATATTTAGTATGGTGAGATTAATAATGATTTATTACATTCATGAATAATATTTACTAGTATTAATTTAAAGATATTCAATTAATGGCTTAATATTGGCACTCTATCTTTTATGCATTTATTATATATATATATATATATATGGATTTTTATACAATTACTTATTACTCCCTCTGTCCCCATTTATAAAATACTTTTGGGGGTGATTAAATATTTGAAAATATAAGATACTTTGATAAAAATAAGTTTTCATTAATGATGCTTTTCTAATATTTATTTTCCCATATATATCTTTAATGTTCTTCCACAAATAAGAATTAAGTGAAGGGCATCTTTAAAAGTTTATAATTTGTTTTAAAAAATTAGGTTGTAAAGTATATTTAATTAACTTTATTAGTATGCAAAATTTTGTCTAAATGTGTCTTATAAATTGGGAGGGAGATAGTATTATATAGGGTTTTAGTCCTCCATATTCAATTGTCCTGTTCTCTCTCTCTCTCTCTCTCTCTCTCTCTCTCTCTCTCTCTCTCTCTCTCTCTCTCTCTGTGTGACTCTTTCAACTACACTATTGTATATGCATTTAGTTAATATAAATGCAAAACACATACTTTGAAACAATAAAGAAGAGTAACTAACGGGAGTTAGGTCTAGTAAAATGGGTTAATTCCTCACAACATTGTGAAACAAGGTTCAAATCTATCAGGAGAGGTACCTACATCTTATACCCAATCATACTTCAAACAGAATTGCTTTCAACATGAGAACACTTGTGCACAATAAAAATGAAATAATAAATAGTGGTATGTAGGTTAAAAATGTCTTGGTTATTGTGATTGATATTTTTAGTCATAGAAGTTTTTTTTGTACATTTAACAGATTTTAGTGTGCGTTTGGTTTTCAATTTATCAAAAATCAATTTGCTGAAAGTTTATTTAACAAAAGTCAATTTAATGAAAGTTAGTTGTTATAATGAAATATGTTTGAATATATTTTTCAAAAGTCAGTTTGATTAACTGAAAGTTGTTTAGATTAATGATGATTTGTGCTTTTAAAATATACTTTTAAATATGCAATAATTAAAAAGGACATTGATTTATGATAATTGATAATTTTTTTATTATAAATGTAATATATTAAAATGTTAAGAAATATAAAGATTAAAATATAAAGTTTAAATTTAATATTGAAATAAATTATGTAACCATTTACTTTTTATGTATTTAATTTATTTATTATTTATTTATTAATGAGAAAGGCGCTCTTGCTTTTGCCTTTTATGATTGGCAGAATTCACGAGAGGCCACTGTGGGAGGGGGTAAGGTCACAAGGCTCAAGAAAAGTTTTCTTGCCTTTTCAATTTGGACCGAACCCCAGCTCTACATTGCAACCATGTCGTCCAAGTAAGGTAGCTCCTTCTCCAATGTCGGTCACAAGAATCACCTGATTCTAGAGTTTGGCAGACTCTTCTTATGTTTTGAGCTTGTGCTTCTTCCCTTTATTTTCAATCTATGAAACCCTTGTGTTTTGGTCTGTTTACTAGTACTTTTATTTTTCTTTCTATCTGAGATTAATATTTGGGTGTGAAGGTGGAAAAGCCAAGCCTTTGAAGAAACCCAAGTCTGATGAGAAATGTGGAGCTCGAGCAGAGATGGGAATCAATCAGTGAAGACATGAGGCTCGGTTGCACAACAAGAATGAGAAAATAATTGAGGATATCATGATCAAATGTAAAATTAGGTAACGGTCTTTAATGCTGTGACAACCATAAAATTTAAGTTAAAATAATAATAAATGAATAAATGAAATAATAATGATAAATTATATATATAGTAATTTGTTTTGAGTGTATTTTATTAATGTTTGGAATAACTATAATAAGGAGGAGTGTTGGTGTAGTGAAAGTGGACAAATAATGTAATAGCTAAAGAGTTTAAATTAAGATTAAAATTTATGATTGAGTACTTAATTATATTTTAATAATTCTTGGAACAACTATATCAAAAGAAAATATTGGTCTTGTAAAAATTGTTGTAATAAATAAAAATAAAAAAATAATCCATTAGCTCTTTAATTTTTTTTAAAAAAAATGCATACACATGAGAAGAGTTTTGTCTTGCGTTAGTTTTAGGAAATTTCCATTTTTGCTAAAAAAAATTAAAATTAAAATAAAAACAAGTTATATATATGTATATATATATATATATGAACATACACGTGGAGAGGAGAGATCAGATTTTTCTTTCCTTCCTCTTCTCATACTGAGACACGGGGGATTCGAGAGAGCTCATCCACCGCCTTTCTTCTTCCTCATTTCTGCTCACCTGTCATCGGCCACCGGGAGAGTCACCGTCCATTCGCTGTTGTGGCGGTTCATGGAGCTTGCGATCTTCCTTCTTCATTTTCATGGCCGTCGACTTCCTCCCCTGTGCAGCTCGTCCATTAACTACTCTTTCTTCCATCCGGCATCGACGTCTGTAAGTGTGTGCTGAAGGCTTCATCTTCCTCCTCCATTCAAGCAGCTACGAGTGTGAGCTGTAGTATCCTTCCCCTGCGTTGTGTTGCTGTGATTCACTACTGTAGGAGCTTCGCCGGACACCAGCTCCTTCCTCCCCTGTTCACGTATCGATTTCCCATTTCTCTGCGTCTCTCGTCTCTTTTCTTCTCAGTGTTCGCTGTCACCTCTGTCACTCATCTAATCGCCGGCCACCATGGAGTGTTCGTTGTGGAGGCATGTGTGTCGTCTCTTTGTTCGCTGTTCTATCTTCTCTGTTCGCTGAACCATTTTCTTCGCCCTTGTCTGTGCTGATGGTGGCTGTGGGAAGCTATGCTGCCGGGGAGGTAGTGCATGAAGGAGTTTTGAGTTGCTGCTATTGGAGGTTTTTATCAGCCTTTTCTCTTTCTTTCTTCGTTGAGGCAATAACCAGAATTCTTCCCTCCTCTGTTGAGCGTAAGTTTGGATTCTCCATCCTTTTTCTGTCTTTAGTTGGCATTATGAGGTATAGAAGCTTCAAATCATTTTCTTTCTTCTTGTTCCGTGTATGTGTGCGTATGTGTTATGATTGAGATGGTGATTCTTATTCTTGTCTGCTGCTGTAAATGTGGAGTAGGGGTGATAATTTAAGTTGAAATTCTTAATATTAAGGAGATGATAATAATTGATAGGTATGAGTTTATGGGAGAAGATTTGTTGAGGTCTATATGTGGCTTGTGGCTTGTGGTTTGGATTGAGAACTAAGGAAAGCATCATATTAATTTTTCTCTCTTGAACATAAAGTGTTTGATAAAGTATTTGAGTGAAAATTTTTATATAAATGAGTGTTTAAATTTGACTAAGTTAATCCTAATTAAATTTTATTGTTTAGATCATTTGGTTTTTCGTTAATAAATGAACTTGTTAATATGTGTTTTGTGAGTATATTTATGTGGTTGGGATTGTAAATTTTTCTTTGTTATTTGTTCTTATCTTGTGTATACTTGAGTTGCAAGAGGATTTGAATACAATGAAGGTGGTTTGGCTTGAGTTTTCCCCCCTGAAATTAAGTTTATTCTTATTGCAAAATTTGATTGACAAAATAAGTTAATTATTTTTTTTTTTGATGAACCTCGGGAAAATCAAGAAGTTGGCTTAATAGTGTATAGGTTAGAATTTGAACATGTTAGGTGAAATTTTAAAATTTTTAGATTAGTTTAGTCTTGAGGCACAAGGGAACCTGAAAAAACTTTGTTATACTTGATGACATTTATGATATTGAATTAAAGGGGCCATAAGATCAGTTGTGATTGTATAAGGTAAGAAATTGTACTGTTTTGAATAAAGCATATTTTGTAAAGAATTATTGAAGAGCCTTAAGGATAAATCATTTATTGGTTATTAAGGGAAGGGGGCATGGTAAAGATGAATACATCATTATAGGTGGGAGAAATGAACAAAAAGAATATAAATTTTAAATACAAATGGTGGGTTAAAGACAAATAAGGATTGAGGACTTTAAATATGTTCTAGATTACATATTGGGTTCACGAATGTCAGTTAGAAATATATGAATTAAATTTTTTATTAAAGAAAGATGTTTATTCTTTTGGTCTAGGTAATAGCATAGCTAAAGGGAAATGGAGAGGTATTTAAAAAGCACATGTTATTAATTTGAGAGTTATCAGGTAAGTGGATAACATCCTAACTAATTTATCAATTAATTTTCTTACTAAAATTTATTTTGTTACATTGATTATTTTAATAATAATTATGTTGATTGGTGGATACTTTGTCAATTAAATTTCTTCATTTTTAAGTTTCAAGATGGTGGTGAAAAACGATTCATCATAGCATATGAATGTTTTTACCCTTATAAGATATCCTTTCAAGATTAATAAAATTCTTTTTCATTAGCATTGGCAACTTTTGATTATTCAATAAATGGAAGCATGAGCATTGGATATGAAATTTGGTTCTGGAAAGTTTTAATGCTTAAAAGTATTCATGCGAGTTTGATTTTGAGAATGAGAACTGTATCTTAAAAGTGATGATTTTCTCGCATGTTTGAAAATAATTTTAAAAGGGAACTTTATATAGAACACTGATTGCTAATGGCAATTCCGTTAGCCCTTGGCGCGCTATGGTACACCTAGCTAGCAGGGTGTTTATAGGAGGTGCTAGCCCCGTGCGATAGCCAACGTACGTGGAATGAAGGGATGGTTATTCGTGAACATCATACTCACGTTTGTTTCATAACTTCAAGCCACATTTGGTTAGCATTACCCTCGTAGACTATGTGTCCACATTTGTTTCATGGCTCCGGTTGTGTTTAGTTACTTACCCTCGTGGATCGTGTGTTCACGTTTGTCTTCGTGGTAAGAGCCGTATTTAGTTATTTACCCTCGTGGACTTTGTGTCCACATTTGTAAATTGTTCTGATAAATATCCAGAAATATAAACTTTTAATCAATTGGTGATTTCATATTTAATGGTTTTCAATTAGTTATGATTGTTATTCTTATCTATTATTTAATTATTTTAATTTGTCAAGATCAAATGTTAAAGTTACTTTGTCATTATAAATATCAATATTCTTATTATTGAAGTTATATAAAATTTTTATTTCAAGTTAGAATTGCATAATTGTTTCAAACTTTCCTTTTATTCATGTTCAATTATTTATTGTTGGGATGTTATTCACTGAAAAATATATTTTGGTCTCAGATGGTATAGTTGAACTCATGACTCAAGGTATCCACTGAGGAGTTTTATTATTGAATTGAAGTAGAAGAATTATTTTAGTCAAATCCTAATTTGGTGAAAAATTTGAACTTTATACCTTCATTGGCGTCTGGCCTTAGGTGCTCCACGTAGACTACAGGTAGGATCTCTACATTTCTTTTAAAATTGAATATCTGATTTAATATTGTAACAATTTCTAATTATTTTATTAGTGTGTTTAACGTATTAATTGTCACACCCTAAAAATAGAACATGTTTGGCACAGAATATAGGGATAATACTCATATCCTAAAAATCTTTACTTAAGAAAACTCTAATTTATAAGCCATGAAAACATTTGATAATAAATTAAGCTATCCTCAATACAAACCATATGAACAAAAGATTTAATATTTTACAAAACAATAATAGCAGCAAGGAATTCTCTTCCGATTAGTAAATAACAAAGTATAAATCATAAGGATGAGGACTCTAACTATAGCTTATGTGGAGCACTTGACATAAGAAATTTACTTTAAAGAAGCTTGATTTCAGCTTTTCATCTCAATCGAATATTACAGCCCCTCAAGGACTAGCGGAAGGCACAACATCAGCTAACATATCTAAGATCAAAAATAATTTTTCAGTGAATAACCTCCCAACAATAAATAATTGAACATAACAAAAGATTTAAACAACTATGTTAGTTAAAGAGGCAACGATCTTTATAAAAATTTAATAAACTTCGAAATAAAATGATTCTATAAAATTGTAAAAAAATCTTGAACCATTAAAATATCATAATAAATAATATTATCACTTTATTGCAAGGAAGCAAATAAACAAAATCAATAATTATAAATAATTTACTATTTAAAACTAATGAGATGTAAAATTATCAAATAATTAAATTCATATAAGAAGGACTTATCAGAATAATTAACAAACGTGGACACATAGTCCACAAGGGTAAATAACCAAACGCGACTTATGTCACGAAAACAAATGTGGACACATAATCCACGAGGTAAGTAACCAAATGCAGCCGAAACCACGAAACAAACGTGGACACACAATCCACGAGGGTAATACTAACCAAATGCGGCCTAAAACCACGAAATCAAACGTGAGTACGATGCTCACGAATAACCATCCCTTCGTTCCACGTGCGTTGGCCATTGCACAGGGCTAGCACATCTTATAAACACCTTGCTAGCTAGGTGTACCATAGCGCGTCAAGGGCTAATGAAACTGCCATTAGCAACCAGTGTTCCGTATAAAGTCCCTTTTTTTTAAAACCATTTTCAAACATGCGAGAAAATAATCACTTTCAAGATATAGTTCTCATTCTCAAAATCAAACTCGCATGAATACTTTTAAGTATTAAAATTTTTCAGAATAAATTTTCATATCCAATGCTCATGCTGCATTTATCGAATAATCAAAAATTTTCAAAGTCGAACTCGCAAAAATCATTCTCTGTATCAATCCAATATTTGATAAAATAAAAATCTCATAATCAAAGTCCAAACTTAATTTAATTGATCAAATAACATTTCAAATTTGGTAAAGCTAATTTCTCAAATAAAGCAATGTTAATCAACAAATATCCAATAATCACATTAATGCTATTAAAATGATTTTCAGAAAAACGTAATATTTTAGCAAAGGAAATTTTAATTAAAAAAAAATCAATTGAGACGCTATTCACTTATCTGAATTACTTCCCAAAATTTAAAAATTCACCTCTCAACTTCAATTAAATGTCTTCTCTTCCAAACATCATATAATTTATATAAAATATTTAATAAACTTTTAGTAAATCCAATAATTTACTTCCAATATTTCACAACCAAGATTTAGCTATATAATAATTTGAAATTTTAAAATCAAGGCTTTACATATGAAAATCCCTCAAAAGTTATAACTCAATGCTCTATTACAATACAATCCCTTACTAAATTTTTTTTTTCTAAACACCAAATGCACATTATTTTCAAATCTCCCAATAAATTACTCAACAATTTCTCCATAACTACCTACTTCTAAAGGATTTAACTAGTTAGGCACCACTTTTATAATCAAAAAATTTTACACAATACCAAGCTCAATTCACCAAATAATATCATCCAAATCCATTATGTCTCCCACAAAGTTTAATGAGATTTTTAAGAAATGCACAATCAAGCACTCCCTCTAATAAATATTTTAACAAACATCTTATAGGTATCATTTTTCAAATTTTATATCCAAGCTCTTCTCTTCCAACTTGATCCTAGCCAAGCCTTCAATATCAATTTAAACAAAAATCAATCCAGCTCAAAAATTCTAACCCAAATATATCATTACCAAGCTTCAATATACCTTTCCAGCTTAATTTAAATTCTTCTCCTTCTTAAACAATCACGGCAACAACAGAACACAAGAAAAAGAAATTGAAACTCCAACAAAATTGAATCACGCACACCCACAGCAGTACCACCAAAGGAAGTAAATTTACCAGCAACAACATGAACAGAGGAGGAGAAAATGAAGAAGGTCCGAGCATCCCACACCACAGCAAAAACAGAGGAGACGACCAACAGCAGCAACCCCATAGCATCGCACCACAGAGGAGAAGTACGTGAAGATGAGCTACAAAGGGAAGGATTTCGACCACCATAGTTTCCGATCTCGACAGTGAGATGGAGATGAGTTCGTCCCTGCCCAGCAGCGATTGACAACAGCACAACAGAGGAAGGAAATTCTAATGCACTCTCACAGCTTGCTTGAACAGAGGAAGACAAAGGAAGGAAGCTCCAGCACTTTCACGATGACCCACGACGCACGAAGAGGAAGATCGAAGAAGATGCAATGGTTAAGGTCGGCAGCTTACTCACTGTCAGTCTCTAAGTTCATCCACGGGAAACAGAAGAGGAAGCTTTAGTTGCATGGCCATGGAGGAGGAGAAAACCATGACTTGAACCTTTTCGAGTAGCAGACGAGGCTTCCTCACACACACACGACGGCGATACAAATAAACAAAAGACAAATAGGTTGAACCACGACTAGCAAAGGCAAACGATTTACAACACAAAACAGGGGAAAACTCAGTCAAATCTTCAATGAACTCCTTGTGGCAACAAACTCACGGTAAACTCATGATGAGCGTCGGCAACTGAATCAGAACTGAAAAGGCGAGTAAGAGACGAAGGTTGATCAAAGCTTCTCTCAACTTGGGTTCTAGAGCATTCGACGACAGAGGGGAAGAAAGAATGCCGGTTAAGAAGGAAGAGAAATGCCACGCTGTGTTCTACGCATGGGAAGAGAGATAAAAATCTGGAGTTAAGGATAATTGGGGAAATTACAAGAAAGAACCTAAGAAAAATTACACAATAAAGCCCAACAAAAATTATAAAAAGGACACAATTTTTCTATAATTTAAAATTTCTACAAAATAAAATCAAACTTTTGCATAGTAGAATTTGAACTCTGAACCAAAAAAACAAATTATTGGTATAAGTTCTAATAAATTAGCACTCTCCTCTCATTGCGTCTACTGCCAAATTTATATAAAAACAATCAAAATATGCTATCATTAATTTAAGTATTATTTATTTATTTTTCAGGGTCGTTACATTAATTTCAAAGTTTTTTCGATTACGGCTTAAGGAATATGAGCTTTGTGCCCATATCCCGCGCTGGTCACATCTAATTTTTGGGGTGTAACAAATACTTCATATCCACATTTCTATTTCAAAAGCTACCCAATGAAACTTCCAAAATTTCACCTTTCAGTTGGGTTGAGAAGTCCTTTTAAAAAGTATATTTGCTCTCATAAAATTATTTCAAACAGCTTTTCACATCCCAAAGTGAGAAAATACTTTGGGGATGTGAAAATCTAATTACCCAAATGGTGCCTTAGCCTACTTATGAAAAAAAAAAGATTTCAACGTTAGTTTTTTTAGCCACACTCTCCCATATACCAATTAACCTAACATTAAGTGCAATTATGTAAACAATTTTCAACTATTATAATCTAGGGGAAGTACTAGATTGGCAATTGGGTTGAAGGGAAAATTTACTTTAGAAGTTTTTCACTAGGTGCAACTAATATCCTTAATTTTTGATTAGTATAATAATATCCTTGAAATTTAAAAATGGTGCAATGATGCCCTATATATTGTTTGACCAACGTTGACAGTTAGTTAAACAATTTTTACTAGGGTTAAAGCGTAGTTTTGCTTCAAAAGTTTTTCTAAAGGAGCAACTGGTATCATATATAAACTTGCTATTTGTGCTATATATTTGTGTAATCAATTTCAAATAACATGAAGAATTCAACAACCTGTTATTAATGTTAAAAAATGGTTGATATTTCTGGATTTTAAACAGAGGCCTTGTCCAAGGTTAAATAACCGCAAAATCAACTTTACTCAAGCATTTTACAGACTTTCCCTTGAGCAAAGTCCGAACATGTGTCTATGATTAGGTCTGGGCTTACGTAGGCATAATCACATGAGCAAATTAAGACTTGCATGGACTTGCCCATGGGCAACATAGATGAGTCCAAGGTAGGAAGGACGAATCGAAGTGACTTGGACTTAATAATATTGTGTATTGTGGCAGCAAAGCTATTGTACCACTTACAATACCCTAGTTGTGCATTTAAGTTGTTAACAAAGGATTCTACTTGAAGCTCCATGAAAAATTCCTTAAGGAATGCCCGACGACTCATCCACTGTATGGGACAAAATTGCTTCAATCAAAAGTTAAGGATCTAGTTGCACCTAGCATAAAACTTTTAGGATGAATTTACCCTTTAATCCTTTGTAATGTGGTATTGATATTTGAATTTTTAGTTTAACCAAAGTTAAGATTTGTCATGATCTTGTGTTATATAAGATATTTTACTACTCCACTTTTAGTTGATAAATACATAATGTAAATTTAAAAAAGAAAAAAAGAAATAGAAACAGAAAAGCTATACAAAGATAAACCTTGTTTTGTATGGGTTCTTATAATCAGTTAAGATAGTTTATTTGTATTTAATGTGTAAAAAATAAGTGATCTTTTTCTAAAATACTCTAGCATTACTTCCTTGTGTTCCTACTATAGGGCATCTTCTAGAATAATCTTTTAGTTCTTAATATAAGACACTTGATGGAGTATTAATTATATTTTTCCATTGTTACCCCAATTTAAAATAATTAACTATGAAAGAAAATGTGATGCAAATTTGAAATTTACAAATAAGGATAAAATTGAAAGTTTAATTTAGTATATTTTGAGATAAATTTAATAATTTAACCACATCTTTTGGTTCCAGTGAACTAGTTAGAAGTTAGAAGTGCATTCCTTAGGGACTAGAGGGAGTATTAATTTCGTCTTTTCTTAAAATTCGTTGTGCTATAATAACTAATAACATTAATTTTCCTTTCACCATTTATCTAAGTTAAAATGTTTCTTAAGATCAATCTTTTGTGAAAGATATGGAAAAATATCCTTTCGTTTATGTCTTCGCTATTAACATTTTGTTTTCAATTTTTGAAACTGCCTTGTTTTTTTTAATTAGCGATCAACATGTTATTTAGTTTACGTTCATTGATGTTTTCAGTGCCATTTTTAATTAATCGGTGTTGTTTCTTTCCACCCCTTCCTTTCCTAAGCAACTCTGGGTTGCGACCGTGCTACACCGTTCATGATATATTATATACTTCATTTCGATCAATGCTTTTAACTAAAATAAATTTGACACAAATTGATAGATATGGATTTCATTAGTCATGATAAAGGCTATTAATGTTAACTTGAACAAAACTGTACGGGTTAACAATACAAACAATAAACCCAGATCAATATTAACAAAGAGATTAACAGCATCAATCTAACCTTAACTAAAGGGTGATGAGAACTAACCTCACATGGGGTGAGGTGAGGTTACACAATATATCTCCCTATCTCAATACACCATACTTAACCCTATATATATAGGATCTAAGGATCAAATTACGTAATTAACAGATTAACTACCTTGACCAATTTAACTTCCCAACACCCCCCCTCAAGTTGACTCTACTTAGACTTTTCAAAGTGCCAACTTGCAACCACAAAAATACAAGGAATGAGGATAAAACCAATAACAATGCTCACGATCACTTGACCCGAGCCAATGCAATTTGAACGGATTCATTCTGAACCTAAGAACTCAAAAAATTGAAGCCAAAGCCAAATTCATACATCTGTTGAACCTTGACCAGTTCAAAATTTCATACTGTGTGTTTGGAAGTTCTGTAAACACCTTGACTAAATGACCAATGATGTGAAACTTGCTAGTTGACTTCATGACAAATTGAGTCTTGCTTCATAAGCGGACTCTGAATTTTAATGACCCCTCACGTTTTTTTCAACAAGCAACCGAGCTGCATGCTTGAAATAATCCCTTTTGTACAATGGTAATGGTTTCGTGCATGACTTCCAACTTTTAGTATTTGTGATAATCGAACAAGCCAATATCAAGAGTGAACTAAGAAAGTATATACACACACACATGTATATATATATATTTTTCAAGTCCGCTAAAGGTTTCTGACATGTTCTAAGGCCAAGCTTCAGGATCTTGTAGACGCTCATCATTGCATCAAAGTAGACTTGTCCAGAAGCTTGGTCTATGAGCCACCCCTAGTGCATAACAAGTCAATAACCGCGACTTCTTGGAAGAAACTTGGACCAGATCAATGGTTAACAAAGTCGCGTGACGCTTAAACTGGTGAACAGAGACATTGATGCTGCTATATTCTCGAGTTCGATTATGATTATAATACCTCCAACCAAGCAAGATTTCGTTGAATAGAGACTGATAGAAAGTTAGAAACATCTCCTTTGCCCATGTAGGAAGAAACATTCTGATAAAACCACAAATCAGCAGCAAAAGAGGTCAAACTCAAGAGAGACAACATCTCGTTGGGTTTCCCAGCCATCCCTGAATCCCATAACCTTTCAAAGCCGCAAGAACATTACCTCTGCCTCGAACAATTTCACTAATATCTACAATCTTTTCTGCATCTCTTTCATGACCAAACTGAGTGATAAGCAGAAAACAGAAAATAGAGATAGAGCAAGAGGAGATGTAACAGACGAGAGAGAGAGAAAAGAAGAGAGCAGGGAAAATTCTCATTCACAATTTGCATAACTGATACGTGCAGCGACGTGACCTATAAAACAGAAAAACTCACGTGCCAATCATTGGGTAAAGGTCCCCACAAACTAAAACGGATAGGACAAAAGTAATTGCAAAATATTCAGTATTTATTTAATATCCTATCAATGCTTCCCTCTCATGAACATCCTTGTCCTCAAGGATGAAGTGCACGACTGAACTCGGGAAAACGACGTTCAATATCAGCCCATGCAAGCCACGTGGCTTCCTCTGGCAAACTATCCTTCCAATGGATTAGAACTTGAGTAATAGCTTGATTATTATGCCTAACAACGCGACGTTCCAGGATGGCATGGGGAACTCATGGTGTGGATGGATCATCCATTTGTGGAAGATTGATCAGTGGCACCGAGGGGTCAGGACAAGGCTTCAACAGAGAAACATGAAAGGTGGTATGGACCTTGGCCGAAGGAGGAAGAGCCAGAGTGTACGCCACACTACCGACCTTAGCTTCTACTTGAAAAGGACCCTAATAGCGAGGGGCCAACTTGTCTGAAATGCAAGTAGCAATTGAGGTCTGGCGATATGGAGGAAGCTTCAGAAAAACCCAATCTCCAACCTGAAAATGCCGTTTCGAGCGTCGATGATCGGCATACTGCTTCATGCGATTCACAGCTGTGGCGAGGTGGTCCCGAAGTCGAGATAACAGAGACTCCCGGGCTGTAAATGATCTATCAATGGATTCCATAGTAGACTCATGTGGCAAGTACGGGAGATGTAATGGTGGGGGCTGACCATACATGATCTCAAATGGAGTGGTGTTAGTTGAAGTGTGATACGACGTATTGTACCACCACTCTGCTATAGGAAGCCAAATAACCCAGTCCCGAGGCTGTTGCCATGAAAAACTTCTAAGATAATGCTCCAAACACCTATTCAACACCTCACTCTGACCATCACTTTGAGGATGGTATGCAGTAGACAGGCACTGATCAATACCCAAACGTAGCAAAAACTTGCGCCAAAAATTGCTGGTAAACAAAGGATCTCTGTCACTAACAATATCAGCAGGGGCACCATGAAGTTTATAGATGTTATCAATAAAGGTTTGGGCAAGGGACACAGCTGTGAAAGGGTGGGCCAACGCAGTGAAATGAGCATATTTACTTAGGCGATCAATAATCACCCAAATGGTGTCTTTGCCGTGAGACAGAGGCAATTTTTCCACAAAATCCATAGAGACACTTTGCCAAACTCCTTGTGGAATCGGTAGAGGTTGAAGCAAACCAGGATATGCCACCGTCTCATATTTGCAACAGAGACATGTCTCACACTGATGTATGAATCTCTTCACGTCTGTCAACATTCCCTTCCAATAAAAGAGAGCCTTAATTCTATGGCATGTAGCTCTTGCACCTGAATGGCCCCCTTGTGGGCTGCTGTGTAACCATTGGATAATTAAATCTTTCAACTCACGTTGGTCAGGGCCTATGACCAGTCGCTGCTTTTGATAAAACATATTTTGGTGCCAACTATATTTGGGATGAGACGAAGGGTCCGCCCGAAGGTCCACAATTACCTGTTGTAAAAGAGGATCAGATTGCCATTGTGCTTGGATCTTGTCCCAGAGTTCAGTAGAGACTGACGAGACAGATAAGTGTAGGAGTTCACCATGAGATGCACGGGACAGAGCATCGGCCGCACCATTCTCTTGGCCACTTCTGTACTTAATCACATATTGAAGTCCCATTAGCTTTGTTATCCAAGTATACTGAGATGGAGTGGAGAGGCGTTGCTCCAAGAAAAATTTCAAGTTCCTTTGGTCTGTAAGAATGGTGAATGGTTGAACAGTTAAATACTGGTGCCACTTTGAAACAGCATGGACTATCGCCAATAACTCTTTATCGTATACTGATAACAGCTGGTTACGAGGGGATAATACTTTGCTAACGAAGGCAATAGGATGCCCATGTTGAATGAGTACAGTGCCAATTCCCATATTAGATGCATCGGTCTCAATCATAAACGGATGGCTAAGATCTGGTAAAGCTAAAACTGAGGCATTAACTAAAGCTGACTTTAAAGTTTGAAAAGCAGTCTCAGCTCCATCTGACCACATAAAACCATCTTTTTTGAGTAACTCATTTAAGGGACGAGCAATCACACCGTACCCACGAATAAAGCGCCGATAGTAACCAGACAGACCAAGGAACCCTCGAAGTTCTTTAATAGTACGTAAAGTAGGCCAAGCACTGACAGCCTTCAACTTAGAATCATCTGCTGCCACTTTCCCTTCAAAAATCACATGCCCCAAGTATTCAATTCGGGTAGTGGCAAAGGCACATTTTGACTGCTTCACAAAAAACTGGTACTTGCTTAGAATGTCAAAAATAGAGCGAAGGTGTCGCACATAGGTCTCAATATCTGGACTGTAGACTAGAATATCATCAAAGAACACTAATACATATTTACGTAATAGTCCCTCAAATATTGTATTCATAATAGCCTGAAAAGTAGATGGAGCATTGGTAAAACCAAAAGGCATCACCAAGTATTCATAATGCCCCGCGTGTGTTTGAAATGCTGTCTTGTGAATATCCTCATCCTTCATTCGAATCTGATGGTAACCTGAACGTAAATCAAGCTTTGAAAAAACACGAGCTGCAGCCAACTCGTCTAAAAGATCTTCAATAAGTGGAATGGGAAAGCTATCCCTCACTGTAGCCTGATTTAATGCCCGATAGTCCACGCACATACGCCAACTACCATCTTTTTTTTTTTACTAAGACAACGGGAGATGCAAATGGTGACGTAGAATGCTGTATGATACCTTGGTCGAGCATATCTTTGACCATCTTTTCAATTACATCCTTCTGGGTAGTTGGATAATGGTAGGGACGCAGTTTAATGGGTGTAGTTCCAGCCTTTAAAGGAATGCAATGGTCATGACCATTGCGTTTGGGTGGTAATGATATAGGCTCATGAAACAGAGCATCATAAGAGCTCAATAATTGAGTGATGAGCTCAGGCATTGGAACTGATGATGATACAGCAATGGAATGGCAACTTCCTTGAGCAGCACAAGGAATGACTTGGACCCCAAAAACATTAGGATCTGAGTGTAGGAGTTTTGACATTTTTTTCTCAGTTACCACTCTGTTTTTTTGGTGTTTTTATAGTTGTCAACGTGACCAACCTCCCCTGCTACTGAAACGCCATACTAAGTTGCTTGCAATCAAGATGAATAAGGCCCAACTCACATAACCATTGCATACCAAGCACCATATCAGACCCCGCAAGAGGTAGCAAAATCACATCAACAGCAAATGTAACACCATGGGTGACCCATGGCAATGCACGACAACATGCAGACCCAAGTAAACTTGACCCACCAGCAACCGAAACGGTGAGTGGTGGAATTAACTCTATTTCTGCTCCAACCTCTCGAGCAATTTGTGAGTGAAGGAAATTATGGGTACTACCTGTGTCAATCAATACATGAATGACACGTTTCCCAATACGACCTACCACCCGCATGGTGCTATAATCTAAGGAACCATACATTGCATTCAGAGAAATGATAGGGATAAAGGAAGACCCCTCACCCTCAATGCTAGTAGTACCTTCCGACTCATTATCAAGCGACTGCACCCCAACAGACTGGTCATCAAGAGCATCTTTCACTAATTCCATAAGGAAAATCTGTGAACCACACTTTTGTACACAATCATAACCAGGTGAATATTTCTCCTTACAGTAATAACAAAGATTCTTAGCACGACATTCTTCAAGTTCCTTTGGCGTTAGCTTTTGTTTAAAGGAGAAATTTGAATGACCCATGTTCTTACTATTATTCAAGTTGCTCGACACATTGGAAGTGGATGAGAAACCCCGTCTTGGATCTGTAGCTGCATACTTATCCTTGGAGGGATATGTTAGTGCCTTAATGGGGGGCGGGGATGGACAGTAAACCCTTCGATGAATTTGGAGGTGGGAGAGACTTACCCGATGATTTAAGTGGGTACTGCTATAAAGAATCCAAGTGTGACTCTTGAAGACGAGCCAACTTTGAAGCTTCCAGCAAAGATTATGGACGTAGCAATTTCACCCCCGAAGCTATCTCAAGACGAAGGCCGCCGATGAAACATCCAATCTTACGAACCTCCGGCAAGTCAAGTTTGCACATTAGATTGTCAAACTCTAGTTGATATTCAGACAGCCGTCCATGCTGGCGAAGATGCATCAGCTCTTCCATTAGGTCTTCGTTCAGAGGTCCATAGCGAATCTTAATGGCCTCAACAAATGTCAGCCATGGAACTATTCCATTCAGACTTTTCTCAAAGTGTTGGTACCACTTATAGGCAGCGTCATCTAGTGCTATGCTTGCCATGACAGTCCGTCGAGCATTCGGAGTGCCGTCAAGCAAGAAAAAACGCTCACACTTAGCCAACCAAGCCTCCACATCTATGGAAGAAAAATTGGGAAAATCAAGCTTGGTATATCATGTGGGTACCTGATAGTCCCCATCTCGGTGATCGTGCCGTCCGCGATCTCGAGGAACTTGAATATCCGCAAACTGTATGGACAAACGTCAGACCACATCTTGGAGACCCAGCATTTGCGTACGTAACTCCTGCACACCTTCTAATTACCCTTCAATCTGAGACAAACGGACATCCATTTCAATGTATAACCTATCTTCAAGCTCCTTCAGTACAGTTACCGAGCGAGTACCATCAGCCATGGGATCGACTGCTCTGATACCAGTGATAAGCAGAAAACAAAAAATAGAGATAGGGCAAGAGGAGATGTAACAGACGAGAGAGAGAAAAGAAGAGAGCAGGGAAAATTCTCATTCTCAATTTGCATAACTGATACGTGTAGCGATGTGACCTATAAAACAGAAAAGCTCACGTGCCAATCATTGGGTAAAGGTCCCCACAAACTAAAACGGATAGGACAAAAGTAATTACAAAATATTCAGTATTTATTTAATATCCTATCATCAGTCGACCTAAGATAGCAAATAATCTAATATTTAAGTGGGCGAACTGAAAATGGAATTTGTAGTCATAGAGAACAACGACCAACAGGAAGATGTTGCAAGAAACTCGAATAGAATCTGAGATGCAAAGTCTTTTAAGATCTTCGAAGCAGATCTCAAGTAGGTACCACACAATAAGGCTTATATTCTTCCTTTAAAGAGAGGAGCGACATGAATCTTTTAGGGCGCACCGCAAACCCACCAATGACCCCAAAACCCCAAAACAATCCCACGATACCGCCAATCAATACATTGAGGACACCAACCAAGTCATTGCTTATGTAGAGTTGTAGACCACCGCAATTCCAATGGCATTTGCTATCCTTCCCAACCGGAACGAATCCAATTGGTTGCAGCACAAAGGCCATAGAACACGAACGATTGTTGAGTCACATGATCTGGAGTCATCGCTCGATTCGTTGAATTCCTGTGGCTCCTCCATTTTCCCTTTTCTCTCAGGGCTTCTTCTCCACCGTTGGGAGATGATTACAACAGTTGCCGTCGGCGATGATGAAGGTTTGCAGTTTTTGAGTTTTTCAATACCGCCATCTTCTTTCATCACTTCCTATTTTTAGGGTTTTGTTCGCGTCAAGGGAGAACCGCTTTGAAGAGGATGAATTGCTTGAAAGTTTCAAAGAGATCTTTCTGTCAAAATGCAGCACTTTAGTGAAGACGAGTCAGAAGAAACAATCTTGAATGAAACGCATCATTTTGGATGAGCCTTTCACTAAGCTCTTGAATTGAACTAGGGATCTGAATCTTGAAAATCCAACCCATTTCTTGATTACAGGTATACAAAAGCTTTTACTCAATTAAGGCCAATAAAACATAACCTGCTCATGATACCATGTTAAGTTAAACAAAACTATATGGGTTAACAATACAAACAATAAACCCAAATCAATATTAACAAAGAGATCAACAATATCAATCTATCCTTAACTAAAGGGTGATGATAACTAACCCCACATGGGGTGAGGTGAGGTTACACAATATACCTCCCTACCTCAATACATTATACTTAACCCTATATATATAGGATCTAAGGATCAAATTAGGTAATTAATAAATTAAGTTCCTTGACCAATTTAACCTTCCAACAATTACATTAAGTATATGATCTTTGTCACGCCTTAAAAATTAGACGTGACCGGCACAGGATATATGCACAAACATACACCCCTTAAGCCTTAAGCAAGAAAATTCTAATTTAATATCTTAATTCATTTGAAATAGGGTTGGAAATCATAGTAACATTTTCTTTTTCATACAAACAAAAGTCACTAAGCTAGATGTAGGGATTTTCGTACAACTTCCTCTGTAAATAGGACACCTCGAATCTATACAATAACTATTTACAAATAAATTAATGATACGAAACTTTGCTCCTCAACAACAGGCAATCTATATAAATTTACAAAAACTAGAATTACTTCTATAGTTAATGTGGAGCACCTAAATTATTGTCTCAACATAAAACACATAATTGAAAATATACATAAAAAGAAAAGACATTTTCAAATAAATATTCACCTAATACAGTAGCAAGCCTTTCAATGATTGGCAGGATGTTCATCGTCAACTAATGAATCTGAGAGCAAAAATATATTTTTTCTAGTGAATAGCATCCCCAATGAATAAATTTTAAAGAAAGATAAATAAATAAATAAATTCAAGAATGATGTGAAATAATTGAAACGAGAATAATTCTATATAAAAAAAACTTGCTTTTGAAATCATAATCATAACCGTAAAGATGAGAGTAAACTAAAATTTCATGATTTTAATTATACTTAAGAAAATAATTGATTATACATAAATAGAAGTGGTACACTTGTTAATTAAAACTATTGAAATTTCAAGTGCACAAGTTGATTAAAACTTTAGAATTTTGAGGACTTAACAGGACAGGTAACAAACATGGACACACAGTCAACGAGGGTAAATAACCAAATGTGGCTTATGTCATGAAAACAAATGTGAACACACAGTCCACGAGGACAAGTAACCAAACGCAGTCAAAGCCATGAAACAAACGTGGACACATAATCCATGAGGGTAATGCTAACCAAACGCGGCTCGAAGCCACGAAACAAACGTGAGTACGATGCTCACGAATAACCATCCCTCCGTTCCATGTGCGTTGGCCATCGCACGGGGCTAGCACCTCCTGTAAACACCCTGCTAGCTAGGTGTACCATGACGCGCCAAGGGCTAACGGGACTGCCGTTAGCATCCAGTGTTCTGTATAAAGTCCTTTAAAAATCACTTTTCAAACATGCGAGAAGAATTATTTTTTAAATACAATTTGCATTCTCAATATCAAACTCGCATGAATCATTTCAAATCTCAAAGCTTGCCAGAATAATATTTCATAGCTAATGTACAAGCTTGTATTAGTTGAGTAACTATGAATTTTCAGAGTAAAATAAACAAAAATGCCTTCATCAAGCTTGAAAATATATTTCGTAAAGAAAATACATGCATATACCATAATTTAATTAACTTTCATCATCATTTTATAATTTCCAGAACCAAAATGATTTAATTAACAAAGTACATAATAATCATCATAGTTGTTAAAATAATTTATATAAAAATGTAATATTTTTAAAAATAGACTACTTTTATTAAAAAAAAATAATGGGATGCTATTCACTTACCTGTACTATCCCCAAGTACAAATTCACTCTTTAAAGTCAAGTCTTATTTCTTCTAAACACCTTTCTATCAGCAGCAGAAAAAGCAAGGAGAGAAAAAGGATCGCACAACATTGAACAGGGGAGGAAAGGATTCTGACATAGCTACAGCGAGAAAGGAAAATGAGAGGCTAACAGCAACATCTAACGGCAACACCACAAGCTTCTCCAGCGACCAAGCCCTTCCGCAACCTCTGACACATACACCGACAGGGGATATCGAACAGAGACATGAAGGATGATATCTGAGATCCTAAACAATAGTACCCCAAAGAAGTAGACAAGAAAGAACGGCGGTGAATGGATTTCTTACCACCCTCGCCGGCGACGCTTATGATAGAAGAAGTATGTGGAGGAAGAACAAAGTTCTCTCATTTTCTCAGTGGTTTCTGGAGCTCTCTATAAAATAGAGGTGCAGAACAAGGAAGGAAGGAAGGAAGAAGTTGCACAAACACCTCAGCAACGACGGACGGGACTTTGATGCTCTAGTGCCGACGACGCGGTGAGGCAGAGGAAGGAGAAGACAAGAACGAAGCTTCTGGTCTCACAGTTCTCTCTCTCTATCTCTCTCCCCAATGCTTCCGTGAACACTGACTGGGGAAGGGAAAATAAAATATCTTCTGCTGCCAGGGACCTAATGGTAATTTTGTAAAGGTAAAAGAAATCCCACTCCTCGTAAGGAGGATTCAAACCTGAAACCTCAAGTTAAATATCAAGAGTTCTTGCCATTGAACCATCAATTTACCTTGATGAATTTACCTCCAAAATATATATATATATATATATATTATAACATACCTTATCATTCAGTTAATTTATTTATTATTTATTATTATTGTTGTTATTTTTTTTAGGTTATTACAATCTTGGTAGCCAGAAATGAAATTCAAAAAATGACAATACTCACTACTATTGAATTTAACAACACCAAGAGGATTAAATGTTGATGATTGTGGTTGAGACTTATTCCAAGGATAGCATCCCTGCCTCCAAAGGCAAGGACCACTTTCATATATTTCCTAAGCACACACTTGGCAATCATCTCATTTCTATATGTATATGTCAAAGTAACGAAGTGAAGATGTTGGCCACTGAAAACTACAAAAATGCAATTTTCTCTACTGAAACAGATCTACGAGGAAACTGAATTCAAACATTTGATCATATTTGAGATAACGCCGTTCAAGATCATGATGCTTATCTTTGCAATGAAAAAATAGATCACAATTCTTTGGTAATTTATTAAAGATTTGCACTGTTTTTTCAAAAAGTGAGGACTCACCATCGCCACTGGCTTTCAACATTGCAACAGCTATAACTAATAGCAGAAGTAGAGATCTCACATTTGGAGCCATATATTGTCTTCTGAATTGATGGTGCAAATGCACACCACAAAACTCTCTTTTACATGACTATTCAGTAGTTAATTCATTCAGTCCAAATAAGGAATATTTATTATGGGGAGATTAATGATTTATTACACTCAAAACAATATTTACGAGTATTAATTTAAAGATATGAAATTAATAGCTTAATACACCACAAAAAAAATTGATTTTCAGCACTAAAAAGTTACCACTGAAAGTTTTCAGCAGCAACAAAAAATCACCATAATATCACCGTAAAAGCTCTTGTCGTTGATTTTATTTGCGATGACAATAAAAGCTGCCACTAAAAGTTGAGAGCAGAAAAGAAAATTTATTGTCACAGAAAGATAGTCACCACTGAAAGTTGATGTCAGACCCTGAAAATAAAGCGTGACCAGTATGATATATAGGAACAAAACCCATATCCTGAAATGTCTCAACTTAAGAAACTCTAATTTTTAAATTATGAAGGCATCTGACAACAACATTAATCATTTTTTTAATAATAAGAACAAAAGATTCAATATCTTTTTAAAAAATTATACCAAAACCTCCCTTGAAAATATGACCTTTCGAAAATACTACAACATCATTTCTCAATACAAATAGCATCAACAAGGTGTTTTTCTCCTTCTAACAAACAAATTATACATAATACACATAAGGGTTCTAACTATAGCTATGTGGAGCAACTAGAACAAAATTTACAAAATACCCCATGCATAATTTAAATTTACATCGACCACTTCTTCACTTAAGTCAAACGATAGCCCCTCAATGATTAGCTAAAGATACATTGTTAGCTATAATGTTTGTGTAATAACCCAAGAATTTTAAGCAAAATAAAAAAAATATATTATTGTGGTTGAATTGTAGTTATATTAATGTTGGGACAATTATAACAAGAAGAGGTGTTGGTATAGCGGAAATATGCATATATCTTTTACATTTGATCTTAATTCGAACCGGGGTGAAGCCAGAAAGGAGTAAATTATTTTTTATTTTTATATTGTGAAATTATGAAACTACCCTTGTCTCTACAGATTCTTTCTTCCTTTCTTTTTTTCTCTATCTCTGGCACAATTCAACATTTAGGGCTCTGTAGAAAATTCTAGATTCTCTCATCCCTCACCTTTTGCCTTCTCCATCTCCTCCTACTTCTATCCGCAGCATCGCTGGTATAAGAGTGGGCCAGAATACCGTCCGATGCTTCTCTGCCAAGTTTGAGCTCTTTCTTTTTCCTTCTCTATTTCAGATCAGCGAGGTCATTTTTTTTCCTCTGCCATCTCCAGACCTTTGATCTTTCTTCTTCATCCCTTGCTATCGCCGACGAGAGAGACGAATTGCTGTGAGGTTACTGTCGCTGTGCGATATCCAGGTTCTTCATCGTTCTTCTCTGTCTCTGTTTGTCTTTTGCATTGTTGCTCTGTTTTTGCTATTCTCATGAATGTAGCTGGTGTGCGTGAGAGTCAGGTTGCCAACACTGCAAACGTGGGCTGTGATCGTCCACTCTTAGTAGTCCCAGTCGTGAATCCATAGTTCTTCACTCTGCCATCGATCTCTGCGCTTCTCTTCACTGTTTGTGCTGTTGAAGTTTCTTCTTATTCCTTCATCCTTCCCATTCGTAAGTGAGAAATGAATGAAGGGCTAGTGTGATGCTATGGGAGGATTGATTCTTGGGTAAGAGGCTAGTTTAATGTTGTTATTTTTTCCCCTGTTCAGCTATGGTTGCATTTTCTTCTGCCCATTTGTGTTACGTTGATGCATCTAAAGGGAGCAACTTTGATTTTTTTTTTTCTTTTCTTTATTGAATCTGTGAGTGTGTGAGGTTATAGAGTTGAATGGAAAATTTTTCTTTTGTGTTTTGTTGATACTCATGGCTATTTGTTCAAATATGAAGGGGAGGCTTGAATCAGGAAAAAAACAAGAAGAAAAAACAAAGAGAAATGAAAAGGATGATGTAGATTTGAGATTTAATTGAATTTGATCTGATTATTGGCTATAATACTGACCTTATGAAATCTTTGAAAGTGAAGTTGATGAGGAAGAAGGTGGTATTTGTTTAAGTTATAATGCCCATAAAGTGTTTGATTAAATGTCTATTAGGAGAATGTTGTTTGACATTATAATTATTAAAAATTTCATTAAATTACTTGGAAGACATAATTGGTTGGAATGCTATTATCTTATGAACTTAGTTTGAAATTTACAAAAGGAGATATTTGAGTGGGTATTTTTCTATAATTTTGTTGGATCTTGCAAGAAACATGAATTAGCTTGGGTATTGTTCATTTGTGAATTTGAGTCAAATATTGTGAAGAAATTTATTTATGTTATTGAGAGATTAAGTGAATTCTTGAAAGTTTTATGGTTATTAATTTATAAAGTGCAGTGTTGTCTTATAATTTAATCTTGGAATCGAATTAGAATTGGAAAGAAATCTTTATAATTATAGGAATTTAATTAAATTGCATTATCTTATATTCTTATAGGGGGTTTGAAAGAAGAAGATTTTGATAAGAATTATAAGGGATAAAATCTTTGAAAATTTGGGAATACCATAGGTAAGTGGATAACGTCCCAATCAATATATATTGGAAATTTCTTTCTTTATCAAAAGATCGTTTTTAATAATTTATAGATATTTATAAATTTCTCTTACTTTAGCTACTTTTGTTAATTAAATTGCTCTATTTCTTAAAGTCATGACTTATATTTTTTATATTGATGAAAATGCTTTCTTAAATTCTAGTAGTGCTTTATTTGATAAGGTCAATTATAAAAATTTGTGAACAGTTTATGAGATATTAATTGTGAATTTTTATATTTAGAAATATTGGTTCTTTTATATGTTTCATGCGAGTTAGATTTTAAAAAGAGAAAAGGTATTTTGAAAGTGATAATTTTTTTGCATGTCTGAAAGTGAATTTAAAAAGGAGACTGTATACAAAACACTGATTGCTAACGGCAGTTTTGTTAGCTCTTGGCACGCCATGGTCAATTACTAGCTAGTTTGGATTTCGTGAGCTTTGTTCTCATGTCTGTTATTCATGGGTCTTGTACCTGCATCTGTTTCGTGGCTTTGACCACATCTGGTTAGTTACCCTCGCGGACTATGTGTCCACGTCTGTTTCGTGGCTTTGACTGTGTCTAGTTACTTACCCTTGTGGACTGTGAGTCCACGTTTGTTTTCGTGGCATAAGTCGCGTTTGGTGATTTATCCTCGTGGACTATGTGTCCACGTTTGTTACTTGTTCTGATAAGTCCCTATAATTATGAGTTTTTAAATTTTTATGGATCTAATTTCATTGGTTTTGATTAATGACATGTTTACAATTATTTATTGTAATTATTCTCTTTATTAAAGTTAAATGATAATGACATTTGATAAGATACTTTAATAAATTATGATTTTATTTAAAGTTACATAGAATCCTTTTATTCCGAATTTATTTAAATCTTCATGGAGATCATTTTTTTTAATTTTCCTTTTATTCATGTTTAATTATTTATTATTGGGACGTTATTCACTGAAAAATAATTTTGGTCGCAGATAGTGTAGTTGATGCTGAATCACCTACTGAACATTGAGGAGTTTGTGATTGATTAGAAGTAGAGGAACTAAGGATTAAACTTTCTTTTGACGTAAAGTTTTAATTATGAAATTTATTTTGTAAACTTATTGTTAGGTGCTCCACATAGTTTATGGTCAGGTTGTTTATGTGGTTATATATTTTGTCTGTTAGTTGGAAGGAGCTCTACTCTTGATTAGCTTGATAGTTTTGGTTGAAATATTGTCTTGTAGAATTTTTGGGAGATCTTATTTACAGAGGAGATTCTGCCAAAATTTCTACAAAAAAAAATTATTGAGACTTTTATTACTACCAAAAATGTTTACGTATGTTCTAATTCCAACTAAAACATAATTATTTTTTAGTTATGAAAAGATTACCCAATCTGAGGCTTAATGGATGTGTGATGGATCACATCCTTTGCCGGTCACCCTCTATTTTTGAGGTGTGATAGTTTGAGACCAAACAAAATAGTTTTTCACTGAATAACATCCTAAATAAAGATAACATTTAAGAGAATAAATCAAATAAACTTATGCAATTATGTAAATAATTCGAAAGAAAAGAATATCTCCAGGAATTAAAATCATAAACTAATAAATTTACAATAACAGAGTAATTTTACCATTTGATCTTGAGAAATCAATAGATTAAATAAATAGCAGAAGTAAAAAAAAACATAAACATTTACTAAACAAAACCAATGAAGTATAAATTGTATGAATTATTCTAAGGACTTTACAAAACAAATAACAAATGTGGACACACGGTCCATGAGAATAAATAACCAAACACAGCTAAAGCCATTAGTATAAAATATAAAATTTATGGGGTACTTTTTACATTGGTTGGAAGGGAAACGGTGTAAAAAATAAAGGCGGTGGCATTTTTGTAATTATATTGAATTATGTGACACTTTTTACACCAGATGTCCAGGCACTCGGTGTAAAAAGCACCTTTTTACACCGGGTTCCCCCATCCGGTGTAAAAACTATGCTTTTTACACTGAGTGCCTGGACACCCGGTGTAAAAAGTGACCTTTTTACACCGGGTGGTGGCACCTGGTGTAAAAAGCATAGTTTTTACACCGGGTACTTTTTACATCGGGTTCCCCCACCCGGTGTAAAAAGTATTTCTTAAATTCCTTTCTTCCTTCATTCATCAGTTCCCTCTCCGCCTTCTCGCGCCCTCCTTCTCGTCTCCCCTTCGTTCGCCCACTCCCCCTCTCCATCGTCTTCTCCCTCGCCGGCCCCCTCCCCCTTGTCCGCCCAACCCTTCCTCTCGTCCGTTGAGCCCCCTCCCCCTCCTCCCCTCGCCGCCCACTCCCCCTCCCCCTCGGTCCTCCCAGCCCCCTCCCCCTCGTCCCGCCACTCCTCCTCCCCCTCCTCCCCTCGCCGCCCCTCCCCCTCCCCCTCGGTTCGCCCGGCCGCCCTTCCCCTCCCCCTAGGTCCGCCCAACCCCCTCCCTCTCCCCCTCATCCTGCTGCCCCCTCCCCCTCCCACTCCCCCTTCCTCGACTGCCCATCCCCTCCCCCTCGTCCCGCCACCCCTCCCCCTCCCACTCCCCCTGCCTCGGCCATCCCCCTCCCCTTCTTCCCGCCGCCCACTCCCCCTCCCCCTCTCCCCTTGCCCACCCCTTCCCTCTCCCGGCCCCCTGCCCCTCTCCCTCCCTCTTGCCCCCCTCCACCACTCCTTCTCCCTCCCTCTCAATGTTGAGCCATTGCTGCAGCTGTCGCCATCCAGGTATATGTTGAATATAAATTTTTAAATTTTATAATGTTTAAATTTAGTTTTTAATGATATTGATTGTTGCTGGGAGTGCTGTTAGTGGCTTCATAAGGCCTCAGGTTGTTGTATGTGATCATTTATTTGGTTTAAAATTGTTAATTTTCTCGTGTAAAATTTTCTAAAACTTTTGGGAAGTCTAATTTTTAGGGGAGACTCTATCGAAATTTTTTTTGAATTTATTCTTTCCTCTAATTTTCTTAAATTTAGTTTTTAATGATATTGATTGTTGTTGGGAGTGCTGTTAGTGGCTTCATAAGGCCTCAGGTTGTTGTATGTGATCATTTATTTGGTTTAAAATTGTCAATTTTCTCTTGTAAATTTTTTTAAAAGTCTTGAGAGATTTAATTTTTAGGGGAGATTCTGCCGAATTTTTTCAAATCTTAATTTAATTAGGAACTTAGTTTTTTAAAATAGTTTGAAGATAATAACATTAGTTATATTCTTTAGGAGGTGACACATGGATCGTAGTTGGATGAATGCTAGACGAACGAGTGACGAGTATGATAATGGGGTGAAAGAATTTTTGGAATTTGCTAAGAAAAATGCTGTTGACAATAGTGAAAGGTTCTATTGTCCTTGTGTTAATTGTTTGAATGAGAGGAGACTAGGTGTTGCCGAAATAAGAGAGCACTTAGTTTGTGATGGGATTTGCAAAAATTATACAATATGGATTTGGCATGGTGAACGATTGAAAAATTATAGTAACACATCTCAATGTGTGAGAGTTGATAATCTTGATGATGAAGTAGAAATGAATGAAGATCGATTAGAAGACATGATTCATGATGTTGGGGAAGAGGCTTTTGAACGAGCACATGTGTATGATAACTTGTGCACTGACGCAGAGAAGCCTCTATACCCGGGGTGCACTGATTTTAGTTTGTTATCTGGGGTGTTAAAACTAGTTACCTTAAAGGCAAGAGCTGGGTGGAGTGACCAAAGTTTCACATGGTTGTTAGAGTTACTTCAAATAATGTTTCGAAGGGCAATGTACTACCAAATCATTATTATGATGCCAAGAAGATCTTGTGTCCAATGGGTATGAAGTATAAAAAAATACACGCATGTCCTAATGATTGTGTGTTGTACAGAAAAGAGCTTGAAGGGGAGGAGAAGTGTCCGAAATGTGAGGCACCATGGTACAAAGAGAAGGGGGCTCCTACAAAAGTCTTATGGTATCTTCCAATTATACCAAGGTTCAAGCGTTTGTTTGCAAATACTAATGATGCAAAGAACTTGATGTGGCATGCAAATGAGAGGATATCTGATGGAAAACTTCGACATCCAGCCGATTCTCCTCAATGGAAGAAAATTGATCAATTGTTTCCCGAATTTGGCAATGAGCCAAGGAACTTGAGGCTTGGACTTTCTACCGATGGAATGAATCCTTATGGTAGTCTTAGTAGTATACATAGTTCATGGCCTGTTCTTTTGGTGATTTACAATCTATCACCTAGGTTATGCATGAAACGGAAGTACATGATGCTATCCATGTTGATTTCAGGACCAAAACAATCGGGAAATGATATTGATATTTACCTAAGACCTCTGATTGAAGATTTGAAAGTGTTGTGGGAGGTAGGTGTGGAAGTGTTTGATGCAAATCAGAAGGAGAATTTTAAGTTACGTGCTATGATCTTTTGTACTATAAATGATTTTCCTGCATATGGAAATTTGTCTGGTTATAGCGTGAAAGGTCATAAAGCTTGTCCAATTTGTGAAGAAAGCACAAACTACCATCAACTTCAACATGGAAGGAAGACAGTCTACCTTGGCCATCGGAGGTTTCTTAGACGAGATCACCCATATCGTAGATTGAAGAAAGCTTTTCATGGTCACCAAGAACACAATGATGCTCCGGATGCTTTGACTGGGGATCAAGTATATGAACGTGTGAAAAACATTAATATTGTCTTCGGTAAGACTAAAAAGAATACTGGTGCAAAAAGCATATGGAAAAAAAGGTCTATCTTTTTTGACCTCCCATATTGGCGCAATCTTGAAGTAAGGCATTGTATTGATGTTATGCATGTGGAAAAAAATGTGTGTGATAGTATTATTGGAATGCTTCTGAACATACCAGGTAAGACTAAGGATGGTGTGAATGCAAGATTGGATTTGAAAGAAATGGAAATACGGGAAGACTTACACCCAAGACCAGAAGGTAAACGAACTTATTGTCCCCCAGCCTCTCATACATTGTGCAAATCTGAGAAAACAAGTTTTTGTGAGTGTTTACATGGAATCAAAGTTCCTTCGGGGTATTCTTCAAATATTATGAAGCTTGTATCTGTGAAAGAGTTGAAACTGGTAGGCTTAAAATCTCATGATTGCCATGTCTTGATGCAACAGCTATTACCTTTGGCTATTCGAGGCATATTGAAAGAAGATTTAAGACTTACAATAACCAGACTTTGTTTCTTTTTCAATGCTATATGCAGTAAAGTTATTGATCCCCGTAAACTGGAAGAGTTAGAACAAGAAGCTTGTACTATCTTGTGCCAACTTGAGATGCACTTTCTTCCTACATTTTTTGACATTATGGTTCACTTAATAGTGCATCTAGTAAGGGAGGTAAAATTGTGTGGCCCTGTTTATTTGCGATGGATGTACCCAGTTGAGAGATACATGAAAATACTGAAAGGGTATGTCAGAAATCCATTTCGACCCGAAGCATCGATAGTTGAGAAATATGTTGCTGAAGAAGCTATGGAGTTTTGTTCTGATTACTTGTCAAGTACAAAATCAATTGGACTTCCTAAATCTCGTCATGAGAAAAGGCAATATGGTCAAGGCACACGTGGAGTATCAGTGAAGAGCATGAATCATGATGAATTACAAGAAGCACATTTATATATCTTGAATAATATTGATGAAGTTAAAGATTACATATCTTCTCATAAAGAACTTTTAAAGGCAAAAAATTATCGAATGAGAATGACAGAACAAAAGTTGTTGAAAGAGCATAATAGGACTTTTGTGAATTGGTTCAAGCAGAAAATTTTGAATGAAAGTGGTGTTTCTGAAATAGTTAAATGGTTGGCTGGAGGTCCTAACTTTGATGTTATATGTTGGAGTGCCTATGATATTAATGGGTATTCCTTTTATACAAAGTCCTTGGATGAGAAGAGTACGGTGCAAAATAGTGGAGTTATGATAATGGCTGAAGCCGTACACTTTTTAGTTCAAAAGATATGAAACCTAAACTAGCATCCAGGACTTACTTTGGGGTTATTGAAGAGATTTGGGAGGTTGATTATACAAAATTTAGAGTTCCTGTTTTCAAATGCAAGTGGGTTGACGTCAATAGTATTCGTGATGATAAGTTTGGATTTACAATGGTTGATCTTAAAAAACTAACTTTTGGAGATGAGCCATTTATTATGGCAGACCAAGCTAAACAAGTTTTCTATGTCACGGATCCAGCAAATAAAAATTGGTCAATAGCACTTAAAGGAAAAAGGATGATTGATAGTAATGACGATCATGAATCAAATTTTGATATTTCTAAAACTCCTAACTTCTCAAGTGGGCTACCAATTTTGGATGTGGTAGATGAAGTAGATGATGAACATGCCATAAGAAGTGATCACCATGAAGGGATATGGGAGAATATCCCTATATGAGTTTAGTTTTGAAATTAAAGTATGTTAATTTAGTTCAATTAAATTTATGTTGTGGGATTGTTTTTCTTAATTATCTTATCTTTGATTATTTTTTAATTAATTTCATTTATTTGAATTAATAGGAATATGGAGAATCAAGGTGATGACACTCAGAGCCAATCAATTGGTGATGTTGCTCCTAGTGGGGAGCTAAGTCAGGGCACCCCTAGTGAGGAGCCGAGTCAGAGCCAGTCTGTGAGGAGGGGGAGACGTGGCACACGATTAAGAGATCTGACATTAAGTAGGAGTGCTGGGCGTAGGTTACCAATTCAATTTGACCAGAGATGGAATCCGATAGGGCCACATAAAGCCAAGTTTGTTAGTTTTCTTGGCCTCCTATCACGTACCAAGCCTCCTATTGTGTTTGAGGACTGGCCTGATGTGCCAGAACGTGTGAAGGAACAGATTTGGGAAAGTATTCAGGTAAATAATTAAAAATTAAAATTTTTTTATAGTTATATATTATTGGGAATTATTGATTATTATCTTATGTCTTCATTGTAGCTCACATACGATGTTCCATCTAATCAAGATTGTCGACACAAGTTGATTTCTTACTGTGGAACACGTTGGAGAAATTTTAAGACTGATCTTGCTAGAAGATATATCTTTATCGAGGTGCCAGAGGGTCAGGCTCGTCCCAATCCTCTTGATACATACCAGTTCCTTGATGAAGATACTTGGGAAGAATTTGTCAGGATTCAAACTTCTGAAAAGGCTATGGTTTGTTAACTTTTAATTTATTTAAGTTTTATTTAGATTTACTTCAATAATAAATCTAAAATTCAATTTATTAACAGGAAAAACGAGCTAAAGGGCGAGAAATTGCTCGGCAGAATCAATGCCCCCACACCCTGTCTCGTGGAGGTTATGCTAGAGCTGATGATATACTGATGGCAGAGAAACAAAAGAAGAGAGAAAAAGAAGCCAAGTCTGATCCTTCCATACTCCTTTCTCCACCATCACCTGTCTCTCGAGAGGAGAAATGGAGATATGGACATCAGTACAAGAAAGGAGGCTATACAAGTGAGACAGCACGGGAGATTGCCGAGAGGATTGTAAGTAAAATTATTATTCCTTGTCCCTTTAAATTTCTATACAATTGTATATATTATTAATTAATATTGTTATTTTTATATTATAGGATACTCTTAAGGAGCAACAAGCCCAAGGAAGCTTCATTCTAGAGGGCAGAAATGATATCTTAACAGTTGCTACAGGCAAGCCAGAGCATCCGGGTCGTGTGAGGGGCGTTGGATATGGTGTGGGCATTAAGGACTACTTTGGAGCACCTGCACGTCCCAATTCAGGAGGTGTAGTGACTAGAGAAGAGCTTGATACATTGATATCCACTGTGAGGCAGCAGACTAAGGATGAGTTTGAAGCTTCATTTGCAGCTCGGCTTCTACAAATGAAAGAGCAAATGAAGGAGGAGATGATGAGCATGATGAGCTCACGACAGGAGACAACTGCTGAACCAGTTCATACATCTCCTGCATTTCATAGTACAAAAGGGAGTAATATTCTTGAGCGTGTGTCAGAGGGTCCTTCTGGTGACAACATTGGTGAACCATGTGAGATATTTCTAGAAGATCCTGATAAACGCTTGGTTGCTCTTGGTAGCATCTATAGCTTGGGGTCAACCATCCACCACAAGCAAATTCAAGATGATCAAGTAAGAGTGGTGGTTGCAGATCCAAAAGTGCCAGATGCTTTGGTTCCATTCCCTACTGATGAGGTGAAGACTGTGGTTGAAGCTGTTGGCAATTTTATCCTATGGCCCAAGAGACTTGTGAATCTAGTTCAAGCTGTGGTATGAAATTTCATGAATTTTTATTATGTAGCAACTTCCTAATATATGTTTTTTATTAACTATTTCTTGTCTTTTTATTATGTAGAAGCTTTCCTCACCGAATCTCCCAAAGCTTCCACAACCCTTGTTGACTCCGCATCAGCGAATGATTTTAATGGCGTATGATTTATCATTCGAGTTCAAGAGTTTAGAAATGGATCCAGAGGTTGTGGGCAAGAAAGACATGATAGTGACAATTGAACGGGAAGATTTGGTTCGACTTCTGTCAAATAATCAGCTTACCACACCACACATTGAACTATTTATGATGTAAGTATATTTTTCTTTAATATAATTGCATTGTTGTAAGTAAACTTAATCATCAAGTTTAGTAAACTAATATAATTGCATTGTTGTAGGTATCTTCATCATTTGTGCATTACATCGGGCAAAGGTGATAAGTTTGGATTCCTTTGCCCTCATCACATGACAGAGAAAGGTAATACTCCAGAGTTAAGGGCCGCGTACCTCCAATAGAGAATATGTGAAGTCAAAAAGGACGTTTTTATGGCTCCATATGTGCACTCGTAAGGATCAATTTATAATTAATAGTTTTTTAATATGGATTTACTTTAACTTGTATCATATTTAGCAGGGACCATTGGCAGTTATTTGTTCTTTCAATGAAGAGCAACACTGTCGTCTTTTTATGCTCCCTCCATTACAAACTTGGGAAAGAAATGAAGAAGACGATAGACTTGTAAGAATACTTTTACTAAACTATTTAATTTAATTTTTTTTGAATATTTTTACTAACTTGGTAATCTTGATCATAGGGCAATGAGAACATATCAAAATGTAGTCTTACAAAAGCATGGACATGAGCTCAAGGATCCCACATGGATTGAGCCAAAGGTGATGCTATACTTTATTAATATGTTCAACTATTAAGATTTCTTACTAATTTTTTATGATTTGTTCTTATATAGAGTCATAGACAACCGGTGAGGACGAACTTGTGCGGTCTATATGTCATGAGGCACATGCTCAATATTATCACATTAGGCATGACCGAATTTACAAAAGAGGTAAATATATATATTTTTAAAAATTTTATTTTATTATGTTATTTGAGATTGATTAATATGCCTACTTTATGAATCAAATTTTAGATGTTCGACAATTTGGATGCATTTTTTGAAGCTGAAATTGAAGACATCCGCATACGTTGGGCAACCTATTTTGTGGAGAATTTGTGAGGTTTTTTGTTATTTTTAACATGTTTTAATTTTGATAGTTGACACAATTTAGATAATTATTAGTTTTTCTAATAGTTAAATAGTTTTGTATAGTTGATAAATACTTGATAAACAATTGTAAATGAATTGAGCTATCTGATTTGGCAATTTTTATGCACAGGAATGGCAATTTTGACAATTTAGACAATTATTAGTTTTTTTAATAGTTAAATAGCTTTGTATAGTTGATAAATACTTGATAAACAATTGTAAATTAATTGGGCTGTCTGATTTGGTAATTTCTATGCATAGGAATGGGTAAAATTGATAAAATAAATATAGTATAAAAAAATACTTTTTACACCGGTTCCGATCCCAACCGGATCTGAACCGGTGTAAAAAGTTAAAGTAAATTTTTTTTAATTTTCTTGTATATAATTTTCAATATCGGCTCTATAACCGATGTAAAAAATTTAATTTTTACATTGGGTTTATAACAGATGTAAAAAGAGGGACTTTCTACATCCCCTGGAATAACATCGCCTCTTTAACCACTGTAAAAAGTCATTTTTGTACTAGTGAGCCATGAAAACAAACGTGAACGTGAACATACAGTCTACTAAGACAAATAACCAAATATGACTTGTGCCACGAAGACAAACATAGACACATAGTCCATGAGGGTAAGTAACAAAATGCAACTCAAAGCCACAAAATCAAACATAGATACGAGACCTACGAATAACAAACATGAGAACAAAGCTTATGAAATTGAACTAGCTAGTTATAACCATGGCACGCCAAGGGTTAATGGAATTACCGTTAACAACAGTGCTCTGCTTAAAATCCTCTCAAAATCACTTTTCAAACATGCATGGATAGTCATTTCTAAAATAAAATTTACATTCTCAATACCAAACTTGCATGAATCATTTCAAGCATCAGTTCAATACTTGTCAAAACAAAATTTTATAAATAATGTCCTTTCTTGCATTTATTTGGTAACCGAAATTTCCAAAAACTAATCAAAATAATTTCATCAATCTTATATGTTATGATTTCAAATGCTAAATAAATTTAACTGATAAAGGTAATCAATGCTAAAATATTAATATATATATATATATCAATAACTGTAAATTATTGAAAATAATATTTTGATAAAAAAATTAGTTAATATGTAAATTGATTTGGAACATTATTCACTTATCTACAATACTTTCAAGCACTAAAACTCAGTCCTTTACACACCTATCAAGTTCCTCTTCCTCCAAACATCCAACAAAACTATGGAAAATAGAGAGGGGGGACCGATACTTGCCACAGCCACGCACAATCACCATGGCGACACTTGAATCAGGAAAAGAAAAACAATAGCAACACAGGGGAGGAGGAGAGGTCTTGACCCAGTGAAACTCCCTGCAATGGCGGATGAGTGAATAGACAACAACTCCTAACTCCCTCGCCAGTGATCGGAAAGATGGAAGAGAATGAAGGGGCCGACACACAAACAGGGAGGGAACGGGGGATAGAGAATCTGGCAACTCGAACAAAAGAAGAGGAAGAAGAATTTGGCGCACCTTCTCTCCGGCAATAGCAACGAGTACGAATGGCGACGAGACTGGAGATTGGAGGACGATGGCGGTGACGAGACTAGAGATTGGAGGACGTTGGGTGAAGCTTCTCTCTCTCTCTCTCTCTCTATATATGTCTGTGTGTGTGTGTTTCAATTGATGCAGAATGTGAAAAATAAATTGGGAAAGTAGAAGAGAAATAGATAAGGAGAAACGCACAATGATAATTTTAGTCATACTAATAGCAAAATATAAATTCTTTTCTTATATTGAGAGGGTTCGAACCTGAGACTTGAGAGTCATACAGGTGACATAACTCTACCATGCCACATTCCTTCTTATTATATGTATATCAAAATTAATAAAAATACAATCAAAATATTTTAATATTAATTTATCTCAAATTAATTAATTTTTAATTTTTAACTTTTAACTTTTTTTTGGAGCTATTACAGTGGAGAATCATCAACTACAAAAATCGCTGTAAAAACCATACATCAGCGGCAACTATTTGGTCGTCGTTAAACATTGTCATCGAAAAACTACCAATCAACAGTGACTTTTTTGTCACCGCTGAAAAGTAATATTAGTTTTTAAAATTGATATTTTAAAAATTATCAAAGAATAAATAGTAAAAATATAGAAGATTATACATTAGTTTATAATTATTTATTTTTCTAGCTAGTTTTATTTAAAATTTTATTTTTACTTTTAATTAACAATAACTCTTAAGTAATGTAATTGGCTTGTTTTTACATTACACTTTACTTTTTTAATTAGTTTTCATTTTTAAATTATAATTTTATAGAAATTTATACACTATATTATCTAATTTTGTATATTTATGTTGCAAGACAGCATCAAATAAAAAAAATCATATAGCATTACATACATAGATATATTTTGTATATTGTAAAAGTTAAAAGTGAAATTTTAGAATATCTCATTTTTCTTCTTTTTATCTTTCTCCTTCCTATCATTAGCTATCAAATTGCTAAACCGACATCAAGCTCTAAAGTTACTAGTATTAAATGTAGAATTTCAATTGAAAAATTAGATTAGATAAAATAATACTCTATGAATGAATAAATTTAAATATCACATGTCTAATTATTATAAACAAGTAGTATTAGTGTTTAAAATATCAATTTAATCATAAAACATTTGAAAATAGAGACTCATTACCACATTATATGCATTCCAAATTAAAAAATTAAACATTAAATTTTTGAATGAATTTATCACCTCACATAGGGGTTGGGTATGCATTAGTCAATTCAATTAAATTTGGTATTAATTGATCAAAACTAATTAACCAAATTGGCTTAAATAGTTGAATTGGATCAAACAAAACATTACTTCATAACAAAAATTGACGTAAAATAATATCGTTTAGCTTAATTCTTTACTCAAGTTCATCAGCATTAAATAATACCTTAACCTAATCTTAAAATAATTTCATTATCTTAAAGTTACAATTTAACCATAAAATATATTAAATGAAAACTCATTATGTTATTTGATATATTCATTATAAAATTACAATAATACAACAAAATTAATATCTTAAAAAGTTAAATATTAAATTAAACAAAATTAAAAATTATGAAAATATAAAATATAAAATCACCCTATTTTCAATATTTTTTGGGCCTAGTTCATTGGATCAGGATTGAAAAAAATGACTAGAGGCATAGAATTATAAGTAAATCCTATTTGTTGGCCTCTTAGTTTTATCTATGTGTACTTTGATGACTAAATTTTCAACTAGGACTCATTATTATTTTGAGATACTTGTATTATAAATGAAAATATTGTGGTATTTCATGTCCTGAGTTGTTGGCATGTGGTTGTAAAACTTGTATAAGACTAAAATACTAGTACAAGTAGAGTTAAAATGTATTTTGGTTGATTTGGATGAATATTGATGATTTAATGCAAAGTTATATCCCGTTTGTGTTTTTGTGAATTTGAGAGGTTGAGGGTTGAATTTGATTGATTATGGGTGTTGCATGAGTCCTAAATGGTCTATTGAGTATCGTCTAAAGGTTGGTATAGACTTTGAAACTTTTTTTAGAGTATGGACACCCAAGATGAGAGTTGATATGGAAAAAATGATTTGATCATAAAACTCGTGCCACTAGCTAAAGCTAGGAGAAAGCTCTTTGTAACACCTAAATCACCTCAATCGAACGTCATATAGAGAAATGGGACATGTTGGAAGTTCGTCCCTGGTTGTCATTTGACAGCAAAATGCTTTTAAATTCATACAATGCATAACGACGCATGTCATAGAGGCAACACACCATGGTGTAAGAGTGATAAGCCACGGTGCACGTGCAGTTTTTTGCATAGTTCACAGTTTTTAGTTTTTATGTAAATGTTTTAATTCTTTCTTCATTTCCCAGGCTTTCGCAAATGTTTTAAACTCTGATTTGAATATATTAAAAGTGTATGGAAGTATTTTAAATATTGAAAATTTGGAATCCCATTGTGTAATTTGACAAACTTGTCATTTTCACGTTGAGATAATCTATTAATTACTTGAAATTTTGAATTAATCAGGTAATAGTGAGAGAGATTTTACACATGTGCCATAGCACATGGGACAAAGAGCTTGATCTTCATTTGTGGTCCACTTGTAGTTACATTTATGCTTCGAAATACATCCTCAAGCATCAATTTGCTATCTATTAACATGATTACCCATTAGAAGTCACTTGAAACAAAAAAGCACATTATGAAATCTTTCGAAGATTAAATAAAGGCAAGATTTTTTTTTAACAAAAATTGCCAATAAATTATATCATCAAGGCTAAATTCAACCAAATCCCATTTTTCTATTTGAACCCAAAATATTCACAATTGAACTAAATAGTAAATGAAAGTATAGCAAAATATGCTGAATTGGCATCAATTTTAATAGGTTATCAATGGCTAATCACTCTATATGGATTTGTATTACGTATGTTTCATGATCAATTGCCCTTGTATAACCCACTTTACATGCTCATTTACTTTGTTAGGTTGCTTGTGAATGAATTAAATTATTGGTTATTGAGACATGGTCTCACCTATGGTTATTATTTTACAAGTGAAGGCTTTACCTAGGGGCAAAGGAGAAGTTGCTGCTACTTTTGTAATGCCTGTTATTTTGTTGTGTAATTGAATATGCATGCATGTAAATTGCCAACTAGAACATCATCATTATTTTGAGTGAACTTACATGAGGATAAAAAAAAAAAAGCAAAACTTTAAATAAGAGAATTGTGATTCAATGATCTTCAGTCATATTTAGAGATGACGAGTTACATTATATAGAAGTCTTGGGGATGATTCTAAGGCCTTTGACACGTGTAAGTAGTTATAACAGAGTAACTACTAGTAGTTTGACTCACTGACTTTACCTAGATGACATGTACACATATGCTAATATCCTCTCTGCTACTCTTTTCTAGAAAAAAATAAGAGAGAATTATACATGAAAAGACTCAACACTAAAAGACCTAACAAAGTTAATAATTTCTTGTCCCATAAGTTGAAACCAAGAATGATGATAAGCAAAAATAGTATATGGAAGCGACTTAGTCAATGTATTAGCGAATTACTCTGTAGCAAGAACAAATCCTGCTTGAACCAAACCAGCAGGTACTTTCTCTCGTACCAAGTGAAGATCTAATTCAACATACATGGTCTTAGAATGAAGCACTGGATTTATAGCCAAAATAACGATTCCTGAGTTGTCACACCAAACCAGACGTGGACATACAACAGAAATATCCATTTCCTTAAGCAAAGTCATAACCCATATGACCTTTGTAACTGCATCAGCCACACTTCTGTATTTGGCTTCTATTGTTGATCTAGAAACAACTTGTTGTTTGCATGAAACCCATGTAATAGGGTTAGGACCAAGTAAGTACAATAGCCACTGATTGATTTGGAATCCTCCTTTTTATACCCCAATCTCCATTTGCAGATGCTTGCACACTTAATTGAGCAGTAGGTTTGAGAACTAAACTAAAGTGAGTTGTAGCAACCAAGTAGCGAAGAAGACACTTAACAAATTACCAATGCAGAACCCAAGGTTGATGAAGATACTAGTAGAGACGATTGACAGTGAAAGGCAGTGTTTGGCCGTGTATTGCAAAGATTTGAAGTTTGCCCAAAACTCTTTTATAGAAGGAAGGATCAGCTAGAAATGCACCATCAATTTTATTGGGTTAGGGATTTGCAACCATGGGGGCTCAAATAGTGTTGGCAGCAATCATGCCAATTTCAGCAAGTAACTCATGGTCATACTTACGCTGTGTAAGAAATATTCCAGCAGAAGAGCGATTAAATTCAATGCCTAAAAAATAGGACAAAGAACCCAATATCTTTAATGGAAACATCCCACTCATAGAATCAATCAGTTGAGTCACAGAAGAGCCATTATTAGCAGTGATGACTAAGTCATCCATATAAACCAAGATATTGATAGTCTTAGTGGAGTCTGTATGGGTAAAGAGGCAGGCATTTGCTTTAGAAGGAACAAACCCAAGTTGACACAAAAAATCATGAAGTTTTTGAAACCAAGCTTGAGGTACTTGTTTAAGGCCATAAAAAGATTTGTTAAGCTTACGGGCAAGGGACTGCCCACATTGATTGATCAACAAAATTATCTTCAAAGCTAGGTGGAGGGTCCATGTAAATGTCATCAACAAGATCACCATTTAAAAATGCATTATTAAAGTCAACCTGTTGAAGATTCCAATTATTTGTAATTGCAACAGTAAGTAAGATGCGATTGGTTGCAGCTTTAACCATTGGACTAAATGTTTCTGAAAAGTCAGCTCCAGCTTCTTAAGCGAAACCTTTTGTGACCAAGCGACTTTTATAGCGAGCAAGAGTTCCATCAGCATGTGTTTTGACTTTATGAAGCCACTTATAGCCAATGGTACACTTATGAGGTGGCAAAGGAACCATAGTCCAAGTCTGAAACTTCAATAGACCATCATATTTAGCCTAAACTGATTTCTTCCAATTAGCATCAGCTGAAGCTTTAGATATATTCTAAGGACATTGAATTGGATCTAAAGTAAGAAAGACTTCAGGCTTAAAGACACTAGCTTTAGCACGAGCCACCATGGGTAGAACCTAGAGATAAATGCATTGTATACCTGCTCCCTTGTAGTGAGATATCCTTCAAGTAGATTTAAAAGCTACTCGATCACTACGGTGGTTGTGGAGGTAGAGAGCAAAGCAACACATGCAAAGCTCATCGTTACTTAACTCATTGGGAAGGGGCATAGAGACAGCATGGCAGAATTTCTTGATGAAGGCTAGAGCGTCTTCAGATGGCCTACCATAGAATGATGGAAGGCTGTTTAGATGGTTAATCTTAAGATCATAGTTCATAGCTTGGGCGCTCAGTTGGATGGATGAAGGGCCGAGGTTTCACATGAAGAACAGCGATATCCCTCCATCCAGATGCAGTAACAAGATCATGATCCCCCATCGGTATCTCTGTGTCAAAGATTTCCTCTGGAGACTCCGGTTGATCAAAGGTTGCTTGCTAAGGTTCCTTTTGATTTTTCTCCAACCTCTTCTTTTTCCTGTTATTAGTCTTGCACAATCGTTCAATTTCCTTATTAGTAGGAGTTATTTCAGCTTTAGAGAATTTTTTTAGAGCATCTAGTTTGCATCAGAAAGCTAAGAAAATTAAAGAAATAAAATGAATAAAAGCAAAAAAAAAATTAATGAAGTTATATATCTTCCTAGGCAAAGATACCAAAAAATTGATTGCTATTGCAAGTAATGCATGAGATCGATATAGTAATGGATCTCGAAGTATTTTGGGAGTCAAACCCAGAGGAAAATAGTGATCTTTGTTAGTTATAAAAAACATATGATAGATTTGAAAGAGGATTTAATAACTAATTTAGATAATGCAAATAAATAAGAAGAACGATAAAAGTGATGAACATGATGAACCAACTAATTAAACAAATACCAGAGATCAGGATTCATCTACCAAAATAGATTATTCTAACTCAATTAATTATCTTCCCTTATTTATAATGACAATTGTTTCTAATGTATCCTAATTACCTTCTAGTAGATTATGATATATTTAATTAGAGTAAAATTTAACTCCCACTAAATTCTACTCTCCAACTAAACCATGAAGTTACTATCTAAGCCACCACAGATTTTTAAATTATTCATAATTTAATTAATTGTGTCTATCTTTCTAAGTTTAGGTAAGTTTTTTACCTTCCAATTCATCAAATTATCCATGGACAAATTATATGCCAATCGCATATATAAAAAGACAATTAAATTGAGATAAATAATACATATAAATTTCATATACAAAAGTCGATGTTTAGTGGGAAAGATGAGAAAAATAAAAAAGATCTAAAGAAGATGAAATGAAAGAAATCTCCCAATTTGGAAGAACTCTTTTATACTCTGTTATATACCTCCTAACTTCTAGATATGAGATTAGATGTTTTGAGCGTTTTTGGGAGATTTGTTTATAATAAATTCAACCCTCAGGGGCTTAGAATTCGTGCAAATCACGCTTTATCTTATATGATATGCTGATGTTTGGTTTAAAATAATTTAAAATATTAAGTTTTGCCTAATTTTCTTTCGTTCGCGACTGATTAGGCTAAGTTTAGCCATGTCCGATTGCGGCTGTGCATTTCGTTAGTAACTAGATGAGGTATATACAATCTTGTCCACGATAGGATGAACTCAAGGGCTTCAGAATCACCGATGTGAGTTACAACCACAAGCGGAGACTTCTGTTATGACCTTGTCCGCAAGTGAACATGTCTTTTTGGACTTGATACTTGGCTTTGGCTCTAGGCTTCATATTCTAAGGCCTTTTTCATATTATTTTGTCTCCTTTTCTTGACCAAAATCTCCAAGTAAGGTATTTTATCTTCAGATCACACATATTAATTAGTCAGAATAAGAGCATAAATTATGTATAAATCTTCATAAAATATCTCTGATGAATAAGCATTCCCCCTATCCCAATTTTTGAGACATTTTTTTAAAAGTACGCATATCAATAAAATTAATTAAATATATGTTACAACTTATTTTTACCAAAGACAAATATAAATTTTTTTAAAAAAATTCATTAAATATAACTTTATTTGTGAAACATTAAATAGAGATAGATAAACTATAATAAGGAGTGAAAGGTAATATTTGAAAGAGTATAATTAATAAATCTTTTTTTTATCATAGTATCTAATGTTTGAGATACTAAAGCATTTTCAAAATCTTTTTATAAACTGGGATATAGGGAGAAATAAAGTTGAAAACTTACTTAAAATTAAAAAGAGATAATAGATTTCAAGTTTTTACTTTGTTTCATTGCAACACGTTGAATATTCGTAATATCTTAGTTTGAAGATGTTATTTGACAATCAAAATTCATTGACATGGCCTTTGCCGGTTGTACTTTCAATATAAAATTTTCACTTAAGTTTCGCAAATACGTAATCTCATTACTAGCCACGTTGACATTTGATCGATGTTATTATAATTTTTTTAATCTTCAATATGTGTTAACATTAATTATTTAATGAATATTTAAAATTGTATTTTTAAAATATATAATATTATTTAGGGGGAATGGCACTAAGAGCCCTAAAAAGCAAGAATTTTGTAGATAAGGCCTAATAGATTCTGAAATTATTCTGAGGGCTTAAAGGCCTCATTTGCAATTATGTTTTTTTAGTAAAATGACTAATTTGTCCCTCCCATAACTAGCTTCTTCTTCCTCCATTCTTCCTCCCTCGTCCTTCTCTCTCTTCCTCTTTCAACACTGAAACAATAACCAAATTCATTTTCCTCCCCATCATGCTTCTCTATTCCTTCTCTTCTTCTTCCTCCTTCTTCCTTCTTTCTCTCATTTGAAGTTTTTTTTGTTCAACAGGTATGAGTGGGCGATTCACTTTTATCCAAATAGGTATGGAGAAGACGATCAGGCATTCATCTGATTACATTCCTCTCATGCCAACCAGCTTCTTGAAACGATTCGCCAGAGTGTGGAAAGAATGGATCAAGTGCTGCATTTGCCATTATCAGTTTTATTTTGTCAAAAAGGATATAGAGAGAGTTTGAGTCATATCAGTTTTATTTAATCATAATGTACGCGTTCACGTTCATTTAATGAAAACAAGTTGTTATTTATGGAATTTTTGTTGTTTTTAATACATATTTTTTTGCAACTGATATAAATGTTCTGGTGTAGATGTTGTTTATGAAATTTATATTGTTATTTATGGAGTTTACGTTATGCAAACTTTGCAATTAACTTGTGCGGATATTTATGTGTATCATATCAACAAACCTTGTATTATAAATATATGGATATTGTGTTGTTAGCAAATGAATACTTTCATGTTATATACAGACCTTTTGTTCTTCATTAACTTGAGAAACTTTTTCAAATGTTCAGTTTAATCACACAAATCATGTGAAATAGATGGACATTGTGTTGTTAATAAATGGACCTTGTCATGTTATATACAAACTTTTTATTGTTCATAAACTTTAGAAACTTTTTGTTAAGCTTAGCCAACTAATAAACTGGACACACATGGACTTTCAATTGAGAATATATGAACCTTAAGTTGTGCATCAAGGATATTGTGCTGTACATTGTTTGCTTACATCTGCATTTTGTCAAGCCTAACCTACTGATAAAGTAGAATCTTATGGACTTTTAGTTGAGAATAAATGAACCTTATATTGTGCATAATGGATATTGTGTTATGTATTGTTTGCCTATTTGTGCATTTTGTTAAACCTAGCTTACTAATAAAGTAGAATCGTATGGACTTTTAGTTGAGAATATATGAACCTTATGTTGTGCATACTGGATATTGTGTTGTACATTATTTGCTTACTTGTGCATTTTGTCAAGCCTAGCTTACTGATAAAGTAGAATCTTATGGACTTTTAGTTGAGAATAAATGAACCTTATATTGTGCATAGTGAATATTGTATCATGCATTATTTGCCTAACTTCAGTATTTTGTTAAGCCTAGCATAATGATAAATTGAAATCACATAGATTTTCAAGTAAAAATATATCACAAACTTTTTTTTCTTGCAACTGTCTTTAACTAGCCGTCCTCCCGAGAGGCCACGAACAAGGAGGATAGAGTCTTCTAAGATAAGAAGATTAATCATTGTTCAAGATGTGGGAAGGCCGGACACAGCCGCAAGACATGCAAGAATCCTAACCCAGCATGAGAAGTGGTTACATTGTACTTCTGTGGTCTGTGGTGTACACAAGCAACTATAATTATGTATATGAAAGCATTTCCAAATAATATTTTTTGAGTAAGTGGGAATCACAAATATTTTTTGTTTGTATATGTAGAAGTAACTGTTAGATATTTTGAATATAGTGGCTAACTTTTTGTATATATCAAACTTGAAATATTGTATCAAATTTCATATGGGTACTTGTTTTAGTACCTAGGCTAATACCAACATGAAATTATTCATATATGATATAATTATCCTTCTTAATATTGGAAATGCATAGACTTTCTGTTGAGCATGCGTGGACATCGTCTTGTGCATAGTGGATGTTGTGTCATACATGGTCTGCCTAACGTCATTTTGTTATAGCCTAAGCTAGTGAAATATTGAAAATGTATGAATCTTTTGTTCAGAACATGTGGACATCGTATTATGCATAGTGGATATTGTGTCGTGCATGGTCTGCCTAGTCATTTTTGCTAAAGCCAAGGCTAGTGAAATACTTGAAATGTATGGACTTTTTGTTGAAATGCATGGATATTGTCTTGTGCATAGTAGATGTTATATCGTGCATGGTTTATTTCATTGTTTTGAGAGTTCACGCAAGTTTTGAATTCAAATCAAACAAAGGGCAAAATTGTACTTTTGATCTTAAGAAAATTGGCAATAAGGGCCTTAAGGCCTGTAGAGAAATATTAGATTCATTTAGGTCCAAATTGCAATAAAGTCTATTTTTAAGGCCCTTAATGCCATTCCCCCTATTATTTATACTAGAACTGTAATAACCTAAAATTTCATGTAAATAAAATAAAATAAATAAAAATAATAATGTAATTAAATTGATTAAATTAAAATTCATATAAGGTATTTAAATGTACTTTTATTAATTGGAAAAGATGTAAAAAAAAATTGAGGTGGCTCAGTGGAAGGTTTTTTGGTGTTTAACTTTCTAGCATTGGGTTCAAATCTTCAAGATAAAAAGAGGATCATTTTACTTATTATTATTATTATTATTATTATTATTATTATTATTATTGCTTTATGAAATTACCCTATTGCCCAAACCTTAATCCATTGGAAATTTTCCCCTCTTCCTCCTCTACCGACTTGTGGATGCTCTATATTTTGGATAGAGCCAAAAAAAAGAAAAAAATGATTTCGATCCAGAAGCTTCAATCCTTTAGGCCTGCAATCTCTGTCTATCGTCTCCTTCATCCATCCTCTCCATCTTCCTTTCGTTTCCGTTCAGCTTGTCGGTGGGATTGAGAGTGTCTAATATGGTTTTGTGCGTCTTCCCTTTCCAGATGCTATGGTAGGTCGAAGTCCCTTCCTCCTTTCATCGCCGGTGTCGTCTGCATGGGAAGTAAGTCGCTGGAGAGGTGGTGCGCGGAGGAGAATTCTATAGTTGCTGAAAGAGGTTGCTATTGGTCCCTTCTTTTTCTTTCTCTCTCTCTGCAGTAACTGGAAGTCCTCCTTCCCCTATTCAGCTTGAGTTTCGAATTCTCTTCCCTCTTGCTGTTCCGCGTGTTATTAGCTAAGTGATGGACACATTCCTTTTTCTTTAACTGTGTGAAACGTAGAGATAAGAATTGGGACTTCTTTGTGTTTGCAATTAATTTTCTGTTAAGGTGTATATATATATTTTAGAGGTTGATGGATTTAAATATTTTTATTGTGAAATTTTGGAAGTTGGAATTGATAAGGAAGAAATTGGTATTAGTTTAGGACGTAATGCTTACGAAATGTTTTATAAAATGCTTGTTAGAAGAAATTTTGTTTGAATATATGTTTTTGAGATTTAACTAACTCATATATAAGAAGCATAAGTAGCTTGGGTGTTAATGATTCTTAAACCTAACTTGAATATTATAATGCTATGTTTGGATACACATGGATTTGGATTTAAATTTAAATTTAAGTCAAATTTATTATTTGGATAATTAAAAATGTATGGATTTGGATTTGACCTAAATTCAAATCCAAGTTCTCCTTTAATTTCTTTGTAATTTGAAATTCTTTCTAAACCTTTATTATTTTAAATCCATACTCAAACTCTTTTGTACTTTGTTCCAAACACATGAGCCTTGATCAATTTGTTAACGGTAATTGGACCGAATCGCCAACACAAAAACAAGTTGCCACCATTGACCGGGACTAGACGATTGACTTCCACTAGGACTGGACTAATGACAACGACAGGGATCGGACGGCCGACTTCTATCGGGACCGAACCGATAGTGAAGACAGGGACCAGATGGCCGACTTTCATAAGGATTGGACTGACTGTGACCACAGGGATTGGATGGCTGACTTCTACTAAGATTGAAACTACATCGACCACAGGGATCAGACAATTGACTTCTACCAAGACCGAACCAACGACTACAATAGGGACTAGATGGCCAACTTTCATCGGTACCAGACTAACGACGACGACTGGGACTGAACCGACAACGAGGATCGGATGGCTGACATCCACTAGGACCAGACCGACTATGAGGATTGGACTACCAATATCCATTGAGACTGAACTGGCGGCGATGATCGAGACCCGATAGCTAACTTCCACCGAGACTAGACTGACAATGGGGATCGGACAGCTGACATCCACTAGGACCGAACTGATGACAATGACCTAACAGTCACCTTCCATTGCTATCGCCTTCAGTCTTGTTGGTGTTGCCATCGATCCTATCCAGTGCCGTTGGTAGTTAGCTGTCCAATCCTCATCGTTCCTGTTAGTCCGGTCCCTATCATCCTCATCGACCCGGTAGAAGTTAACCGTCTATCCCCTTTTTTGCCATCGGTCTGGTCTCGATGGAAGCCAGTCATCCTGTCCTCATCTTCACAACAATCCAATCTCAATGGAAGTCGGAGGTCCCGTCCCGGTCATCACCGGTGTCACAGTGCCAATCAGCTTTGTTTGTCTAATCTCGTTAGAAGTTGGCCATTCGAATCATCAAGTTTGACCAAGCTTTTAAGTTTCTTTTAAATTCAAATATAGAATTTAGAATTTGAAATTTTACTTTAGATCCAAGCAAAGGATTTTAGTATTGTAATTTGAAATTTTTTTATATCATCCAAACAAAGAATTTATAATTTGTAAATTTCAAATGTAAGATTTTAAATCTAAATTCTCAACTTAAATCCACCCTTCTAAACACAACCTAAAGGAATTTAACAATAAAGTCATAATGAAGATATGTGTAGTTAGTTGAATGTTAAAAGGCTTTATTATGTGGTTTGGAAATAATGTACAATTGGTGTTCTAACAAAAAGCTTAATTTAATGGAGTAATTAAAAATGGCTATTGAGCAATATTTTTTTTATGTGTAAAGTCTTGGTTCTAAAATTTCAAATCTATTATAAGCAAATATTGGAGGTGATAATGTTGTAAGGAAACTCTTGAACTTCTTTAAATTTGACTAAAACCTTAATGTATTTATAGAACATTTAGAAGAGAAGAAATTTGATTGAAGTTATAAAAGGTGAATTTTGAATTGTGGGAACATTTCAGGTAAGTAAATAGTGTCCCAATATTTTGTTATCAAACTTATTTTCTTAAAAATATTGCTTGAGCATATTTATACGTTACATCCTCTATTTATATAAACCTTTTGATCCCTTAAAAATATATGATAAAATGTTTTTAATTTAATCTTACTTAATGGTTTATGATTTTAATTTTATTATTGACAATTGAATTTGGAAATGTTTTCTAAAGAATATCTGAAGGCCATTTTTATTATAGAAATATCTATGATTATTTTCTTCAAAAGAATATTTGAAGGCCATTTTTATGTTGATTTATATGTAAAAGGAATCATGTTGATTTTATAAACTTGTACATGTTTTATTTAAATCACTACAAAAAATTGACTTGTACATTTGTCGCCACTGAAAGCTAAAAGGTTGCCACTGAAAGTTTTCAACGGTGACAAAAAGTTGCCACAATGTCACCGTGAGAACTCAATCTTGTTGCTGATTGTATCTGTGAAGATAATAAAAGTCGTGGTTGAAAGTTGAGAATTGGTGGTGATAAACGTCACCGTAAAAAAGAAAATTTGTCACTGTAGAAAGATAGTCACCGCTAAAAGTTAAGAATCGGTGGCGATAAAAGTCGCCATAGAAACCATACATTAGCAGTAACAATTTGGTCGCCGTTGAATGTTAAGTATCAGCGGTGACATTTGTTACTATAGAAATTATCAATTAGTAGTGACTTTTTTGTCATCGCTAAAAAGTAATGTTGGTTTTACCTACCACATGTCGCCACATCATTGCTCCACGTCACCCTCCATGTGTCGCCCTGACCTCACATCACGCAGCGCCATGTCACCCTCCACTTGTCGCCTCCATCTCACACCACATGTTATCATGTCATCAATTTATATTTCCATTTCACAAGTTGCCTCCTCCAAGGTTTAAACCCATAAACTCATCCTTTTGTATTTCACCATTTTGCCACTAAGTTAGAATGAACTTGCAATCTATTACTATATAATTATCTATATATATATTATTATTATTAAACCATATAAACAAACACATATATTAAATATTAAATATTATAAAATCTCATTACTATCATTAAATACTTAAATTTAATTCTTTTAATTTATTCAAATTGCAAATTATATTATTTATTTTGTCTAAGTAAACTATAAATATAGTTGATACAATATTATTTGTATTATTTATTTTAATTTTTTTCACTTCTTGAGGTTATTATATTATTTATTTTAATGTTCATATTTATAATTATAATATAAAAAATATCTAAGAATAAATAGTAAAAATATAGATGATTATATATTAGTTCATAATTATTTATTTTTCTAGCTAGTTTTATTTAAAATTTCATTTTTACTTTTAATTAACAATAACTCTTAATTAATGTAATTGGGTTGTTTTTACATTACACTTTACTTTGTTAATTAGTTTTCATTTTCAAATTATAATTTTATAAGAAAATTGTTCACTATATTATCTAATTTTTTTTATATTTATGTCGCATGATAGTATCAAACAAACAAAATCATATAGCATCACATATATAGATATATTTTGTATATTGTAAAAGTTAAAAGTAAAATTTTAGAATATCTCATTTTTTTTCTTTTCATCTTTCTCTTTCCTATCATTAGCTATCAAACTGAAAACATCTAAACCGGCATCAAGCTTTAAAGTTACTAGTATTAAATATAAAATTTGAATTGAAAAATTATATTAGATAAAATATTATTTTATAAATGAATAAATTTAACTATCACATGTTTAGTTATTATAAACAAGTGTGTTATTGTTTAAAATATTAATTTAACTATAAAACATTTGAAAATAGAGACTCATTACCACATTATATGTATTCTAAATTTAAAAAATCAAAAATTAAATTTTTGAATAAATTTATCACTTTACAAAGGGGTATGCATTAGTCAATTTAGTTAGATTTGGTGTTATTTGACCAAAGCCAATTAACTAAACTGGTCTAAATAGTTGTATTGAATTAAACCAAACATTACTTGATAACAAAAATTGACGTAAAATAATATGGTTTAGCTTAATTCTTTACCCTGACTCATTAGCATTAAATAATACCTTAACTTTATCTTAAAATAATTTCATTATTTTAAAGTTATAATTTAACCATAAAATATATTAAATGAAAACTCATTATATTATATAAAATTACATAATACAATAAAATTAATGTCTTAAAAAGTTAAATATTAGATTAAAAAATAAAAAATAATGTTAAAAATATTAAATCAAACTTTCAGCGGTGACTTCGAATGTCGCTGCTGAACAAAATCGTTGCTGAAAGTGAGACTTTCAGCGACGATACAATAAAGTCACCACTGATTATGAATTTTCAGTATTGACTTATATATTACCACTAAAACTTATAACATATTTATTATAACATTAGTTTTTAAAAAATTATAATACATTTTGAAATATGTTGACAATCAGCGGCGACTCTAAAAAGTCATCGCTGATTGTCAACTTTCAATGCCGACTTTTATATCGCCATTGAAACTTAGACCTTTGGCAACAACATACATTTGTCACCACTAAAAGTCTGACATTCAGTGGCGACACCCTTTCAACGGTGACTTTGAATGTCGCTCCACTTTTTTGTCATCGTAGATTGTTCATTTTTAGCAGTGATTTTTTAGAGTTATTGCTGAAAGTTGCCACTGAAAGTCATCACTAAAAGTTATTTTTTTGGTAGTGAATTGTGGGATTAAATCAGAATGCTAGTTGTTAACAACAGTTCTATTAGCCCTTGACACGCCATGGTACATTTAGCTAGCAAGGTGTTTAGAAGTTGCTAACCCCATGCAATAGCCAACGCAACTGAAATGGAGAGATGGTTATTTGTAAGCATAGTACTCATGCTTGATTTCATGGGCATTATGCCTGCGCTTGATTTGGTGGGCTTTGTGCTCACACTTGTTTTCATGGTTTCGAGCCACACTCATTAGTTATTTATCCTTGTGAACTGTGCGTCCACTCTTATTGGTTATTTACTTTTGTGGATTGAATGCCCACACTTGATAATCGTTCAGATCAAGTCTTACTAAAGATTGAATTTTAAAAAATAATTTTTCTTAAAATTTGATCTTTTAAATTAAATTGTTATTTTTACCAAATTTAGATTTTATATATAGCTATATTATTCCCAATGTGTTTAAACATGTTGATGTTTAAAGTGCAGCTTAAATTTTTAATAAAATTGTAATTGAATTCGTACATTCGTAGTTGTTACATTTAAATAATTGTTTTTGTGTGTGTAAGTACGCGGTATGTGCTATATTATTTTGAATTGATTATTTTATTAAGTCTATAAGAAACTCATTGGTGTGCCTTCTATTATTTCCATCAACTATAATTGGGATGTTATTCATTGAAAAATTATTTTTTGGTGTTAGATATTATAGCTAACATTGTACATCCTGCTAACTATTGAGGAAATTTTTATGGAGCAAGGTGTCACTACAAAAAAATAGACTTTTGGTGGCAACAAAAAGTGATTGCCAAAAGTCCAAAAGTCGTCGCTAAAGGTTGTTCTATAACAATCGTCACTAATAGTTTTTGGTGGCGACAATAAAAGTAGACTTTTAGCAATAATAAATGTCACCGCCAAAGGTTTTTTGCCACTAAAAGTATTTTTGATGGTAACAAATGTCGCCACCGAAAAGACTTTTAGCAGCGACAACTTTTTTTTTAAGAAATAATAATTTATTTTATGCAACATCACTCTGCCATGTGTGCATTAAGTGATGCCACGTTACTTGCCATATATGCAACAGATGATGCCACATCACTTGACATCTTGTACCATGTCATAGGCCACGTGTTCGACAGATGATGCCACATCACCTAGCCATATCATGCCATGTCACATGCCACATGTGCACTTCTTTAAGCCACCTCCTATGCCTTGCCACCATCTCATGCCACATCATCTGCCATGTATATGCCTTTTAAAGTCACCTCTTGTGCCACGTCACCACCACACCCTACATCACATATTTGTTGCAAAATATGACAAAGCCAAGATTTGAACCCTTGATCTTTCCTACCTCCAAGCCTTAGTCCTCCCTTCTTTACCAATTGAACTGAAATGTATCTACAGTTATTATGTGTGAAATTAAATATATGTTATGTAACTGCATACACATATATCAAATAATATATTATTGAAAAGATATACATATATTTTATTTTATTTTCAATTATTAATATGACAAAATGATTTATATGAATATTTAAATTATAATTTTATAAAAATATTATTTTTCACTTGTAAATATTATTTTGGTTAGGAAAATGAATTAAAATAAAAATTTTAAATATTAAATAATATTCTTATATACATTGTAATCAATTTTTAAATTATATTTTTATTTTTTAAATGAAAATTATTAAATATATAATTTATTTATAAATATATATTATATTATTTTATGTTAAATATATTTTACTTTTTTCTTCTCCATATTTTCCTCAAAATTTGATAAACTAAATGATCAAATTTTTATCTTCTCTCAAAATAGCTAAATGTTTCCCCCTCTTTTATTAGAAATATATTTTATCAATAATTTTTCAATATCTTAAAAAATTATTTTAACAACAAAGTAATTTTAACTACATAAATTTTGTTAATAGTCATTTTGAATAATATTGAAAATGAATAATAATAACTTTTACAATATATGGTAATTACAAGAATCTCATACGTGATCAATCTAGTTAACATCTAATCATCCTCAACCTCATAGCAAGGTGAATTTGAATAATTATTCATATTATTCTTAGTAATAACTAGTTATAAAAATATTATTTGTAACTTTTTTTATAGCAACGGACACCTAAATATAGTAGGAGAAATTACATGGAATCCTTGTCCAAAAGCTATTAGAGCTTAGTAGAAGAAGTAGACATCGTATGTATATCAAGCTAAGCATCAAGTGTGCGATATGATAAGTAATCTACAATATCATTTGCATCTCACAACATTTGAACAACTTTAACATCCTAATACCATTTATGTATTTAATTGTAGGTAATAATTTATGTATAATTTAACCTAATTATAATTGAAAGTAATAACCTATCAAGATTTTAATTTGTCATATTAAAATACTAGCTTAATAACTTAATTCTTAAAAAAAATGAGCTACATATGTCTGAAAAATGATTATGAATAATATAAAATTAAAAATAATTTAATAATTAAATTTAACACATCTTGACTATTTTTTTTTGTTTCACGATCCTATATATAATTTATTTCTAATTCTATACATAAAATAAGAAATTTAATTTCATAAATATATTTTAAATAATTTTATTTAATTTCAATTTTTAAAAAAAAATTCATAAATTTTTTAAAAAATTTAAATTATAATTTTACAAATGTTGCTGTCAAAAGTAGATTATATAAATTATTTTTAATTTGTAAATTAATTTTTATAAAAATACTTTTGGTGGCGAGAACTGTCACCGCCAAAAGTGAATTATATTAATTATTTTTAATTTTTAAATTATTTTTTATAAAAATACTTTTGGTGGTGACAAATATCGCCTCCAAAAGTGAATTATATAATTTATTTTAAAATTTTATATTATTTTTTATAAAAATATTTTTGGTGGCAACAAATGTCGCCTCCAAAAGTAGACTTTTAGTGGTGATAAATCAAAGTCATCACCAAAAGTTCACTTTTGATGGCGACATTTAATTGTTGCTGCCAAAAGTATAGTTTTGGTGGCAACTTTTGTCACTGCTAAAAGTGGACTTTTAGTAGTAACTTTTTTAGTTACCATTAAAAGTTTCCACCAAAAGTCATATTTTTTGTAATAGTAAAAATTTGTTTTGTAAATATCTCTTTTTGATATAATTATGAAATGTATGTATTATATATTTAACACATAAAAAATTATGGTTAGGTGCTCTACATAGGCTATAGTTAGGCTATATTTGGTTATATACTCTGTCTGCTAGCTAGATAGAGCTGTGCTCTTGATTTTAGTGATATTCTGCTTATAAAAATTGTATTATAAGATTTTTGGAAGGTCACACTTATAAGGGAGGTGCTGCCAAAATTCGTACAAAAATATTAAGGCTTAAAGGATATGTGTTTTCTACATATATTTCATGTCGATGACTGTTATATTTTGAGGTGTGACAAAAACTAATTTCAATCGTTGTGATCATTTTATTATTTGATTCATTCAGGACAACTTGCCTTCCACAACCCCCCCCCCCTATTTTTTTGGTTTCGAAAGGGAAGAGCCAACATGGGTCTATTATTACATTTCCCCCCCCCCTTATTTTACCTTCCCAAATCAAGTGAAGAGGACATTACATTAGTGTTAAATGATGGTTAGAATATATTTAACTCCCAATTTTCATGATTTGATTATATACTTCACATCGATTAAGCTTTTAACTAAAACGGGCAAATTACAAATAGGTCCCTTATAAGAAACTTATTTATAAAAAAATCTCACGAATTTTTTAAAATACACTCAAATCTAATGAGACTTGATTGTAATTAATTCACCATATAAAATGATACAAATGCTCTTGGACTCTCACTCATTTGACCATTGGTGGTTGTTGACCAGCAATTGGCACTGTTGATTAGTCACTAGCCGGTGTTGACATGTGAAAAAATATTTTTTAAAAAAAATTATTGAATTATTCTTATTGTAATATTCTTTCATTTACAAGTTGAACCCTTATAATATTAAGAGGTTAAATATTTACAAGTGCAAATATTAAAGAATTAGTATCACAAGAGGTTGACTTGTAAATTTTAAAAGTTTTACTTTTAAATCTTGAATATTTACTTGTTAATATATTGATATTTGACTTCTGAACGTTAAAGTATTAGTATTTTAATATAAATACTTTTCTTTAAAAAAAATTTAATCATGACTGGTCAACATCAACTAGTGACCAATCAACAGCCATTGGTGTTTGGGCAATGCCAATCAATGCTAGTCTATGGGATTTGATTGTATTTTCACAAATTTGTAAGACTTACTTATAAATAAATTTTTTATGAGACCTATTTGTAGCTAGCTTTCTCGAAAAGAAATTTGGCACATCTTGAATTATATTGATTTCATCATTAGCCACGATTGTTTGCTTTCTTTCTTTCTTTCTTATTTGTCCTTTTTTTTTTTGTTAATCCAGAGTTAAATCTCGTATGATCTGAAACTGAAGAGGCATTGTGCAATATTTCACGAGGATTTGTTGTTTGTTGATATAGCTTTATTGAATCTAAGGGGTTGATGAAAATTTTTTCTGATGAGTTGAGATTTGAATAAGCCATGAAAAGTTTGAGATTATTTTTTTTCTTCACTGGTTGATTTTTCTTTGGAGATTAGCTATGAAGCTTGAGTTGGGTATAGGATGAGTGTTGTGAAATGATGAAGAAAAAGCCATGGTTGTATCGGATCTCGTGAATCATCCAAATGTATCGAATTTCAACTAGAACTATGCGATTTTCTGGCAAAATTCACATTCCAAGAAATCTGGGGATCGGGTTTTGGGTTGGGGAGATGGATGTTGCAGGTAAGCCAAGGCAGAAGAAGAAATTGGAGTTAGAGGGCTTCTTATTCTTTGCTTGGAGAAAGATGAGATGCAGCAAAGGATGATGATGAAGATGGAGCCACAGGAAAGAGGGTGGCTTCCCCAGCCCCCCTTAAATGCCAGGTGGCTACCACATGTTTGTGTGTATTTTCTTTTTGAAAAAATGCCATTGTGACTATTAGGTGGCAATTAAGCTCAAACACAAGGTCAACTGGCAATCAACCTTGATAGTAGGGCAAAAAATGTTCCTTTTTTAAAGTTCTAGGACAAAATTGTTCCTAAAAAAGGTTTAAAATAGTAGATACCCTTGAAAAAAAAAATTTAAGACATTTTTTCCCTTTAACCCATTTTCAATCGAAGATTGTCATGATCTTATATTATATATGATAATTGATTACTCCATGTTTAGTTGATAAATACATAATGTAAGTTAAAAAGAAACAAGAAAAAAAAAAGAAAAAGAAAAAGAAAAACTATATGAAGAGAGTTTACTTTGTTTTATATGGGTTCTTATAATAAGTTAAGATATTTTATGGGAAAATTATCTATTGGTCTCATGGAGTAGACTTATTTATACATAAATCCTGTAAAATTTAAAAACCATAACTAGGTCTTTTGAGACCTGAGTATAATTTAAAATTGGGGTGCAAAAACAACATTGCCTTACTTATTAGATATATGAAGTTAAAATTATAAAAAGTTAAAGCTATAGTTATAATTAATTACTAATGAAGTAGTTTTAAACAATTAGTGTTAAACTTTGTTAGTAACACATGATTAGCTTAACTATTAGTTATGTGAAACTAGAGTTGTAAAATATTGAAGTAATAGTTTTAAATTATTAATGAAGTAGTTGTAAATAATTAATATTAAATTTTGCTAATAATGTATGATCGGTCTAACTATTAGATATGTAAAGTTATAGTTTTAAAAATGTTGAAGTGATAGTTGTAAATAGTTGATGAAGCAATTGTATATAATTAATATTAAAATTATAATGCATGATCAATTTAACTATTGGATATGTAAAGTTAGAATTGTAAATGGTTGAAGTAATAGTTGTAAATTAATGATCAAATAGTTATAAATTACTTAATTATGTTGATGTAATGTATTTTTTAATAAGGGCATTATTGTCTTTGACCCTTATTTCAAATTACACTAGGTCCCTATTGACCTGGCTGTGATTTTTAAATTTTGCAAGACTTATTTATAAATAAGTCTATTCCATGGGACGTGTATATAATTTGCCCATACTTTATTCGTATTTAATGCGTAAAAAATTTGTGATACTTTTTTCTAAAATACTCTAGTATTTACTAGCTTCAGTCACTATTATAGGATATCTTCTAAAATGATTCTTTGGTCCTTAATAAGGCACTTGATTGAGTATTTATGATGCTTTTCCAAACATTACCCCAATTTAAAGTACTTCCTTTGTCCCAAATTTTAAAACACTTTTAGATAAAATCTTACATACTAATAAAATTTATTAAATACACTTTACAACCTTACCTTTTCAAGACAAAAAATATAAACCTTCAAAAATACCCTTAATTTAATATTCTATTGATGAAAGAATATTGAAGAGAGAGAATATACGGGAACGGTAATTTTGGAAAAGTATCATATCATTAATGAAATCTTATTTTTATCAAAGTGTCTTATATTTTAGAATACTGAATCTTTTCTAAAAATATCTTATAATTTGGGACAGAGGGAGTAATTAACAATGACAAAAAAATGTGATCCAAATTTGAAAAATTTTCATTTAAATTTGGATAAAATTGAAAGTTTAATTTACTCTATCTTTAGAGACAAATTTCATAACTTAACCGCATCTCCTTGGTTTAGGTGATTTTGAACTTACAAGTGTGCTTTACATAGGGATAAGAGAGTCTTAATTTCCTCTTTTCCAAGAATTCATTGTGTTATAATAAGTAATATTAACATTAATTTTCCTTTCACCATTTATCCAAGTTAAAATGTTTCTTAAGATCAACCTTTTGTGAAAGATACGGGAAAATCCCTTCGTTTTTGTCTGTGCTATTAACCTTTTTTTTTTCAATTTTGAAACTGCCTTGTTTTTTAATTAGATATCAACATGTTCTTTTGTTACCTTCATTGACGTTTTCAATGCCATTTGTAATTAATCATTGTTGTCCCGCCCCACCACCACCAAAAAAAAAAAAAAAAAAAAATTTCTGCTAAGCAACTTTGGGTTGCGACCGTGCTTCACCATTCATGCTTTATTACATGCTTCATATCGATCAATGCTTTTAACTAAATAAATTTGATATAAATTGATAGATATGGATTTCATTAGCCATGATAAAGGTTATTACATTAAGTACATGATTTTAGTAATCAGAAATGAAATTGAGAAATGTCAGTACTCAGTACTGTTGGATTTAGCAACACCAAGATGAGTAAGTGTTGATGGTTGTGGTTGAGATTTATTCCAAGCATAGCATCCATGCCTTTCGAGGCAAGGAAAACGTTCATATATTTCCCAAGTACACACTTGGCAATCATCTCGTTTCTGTATGTATATGTCAAAGTAATGAAGTGTAGATGTTGGCCAATGAAAGCTACAAAAATACAATTTTTTCTCCAGAAACGGTTCTACGAGGAAACTGAATTCAAACATTTGATCATATTCGAGATAACGCCGTCCAAGATCTTGATGCTTATCCTTGCAATGAAAAAATAGAACACGATGCTTAGGTAATTTATTAATGATCTGTACTGTTCTTTCAAAAAGAGAGGACTCACCAGCACCACAAGCTTTCAACATTGCAACAGCTATGACTAATAGCATTATCAGAGATTTCACATTTGGAGCCATATCTTGCCTTCTGAGTAGATGCAGCAATTTCACACCACATAACCCTCTTTTTATATGACTATTCGTGGGTTATTTATTACATTAATTGAATAAATTACGACTATTGATTTAAAAATATGCACTTAATACCTTGAGATTGGTTCTGCATCGATCTTTTGTGAATTCATTACTCCCTCCAGTCCTATTTGTAAGACATCTTAATTTGTGGTCCAAAATGTAGGACACTTTATAATAATTAAAATACTTTTACTAATTTTATCATTTCTTGATTAGCATGATGGTATTTAGTATAGTTGTATCACTATTTAAAGCAAAAAATAAAATGAAAGTACATATCATATTTTTATGATACCAGGAAAAAAAACTTTTCTTAATATGTGTAAAACAGTTGAAAATATCTTATAACAAAGACAGGAGAGAGTATTATATATCTATAAATAGAGTTTTTTATATAATTATTATATAGTGTTTTAGTCCTCCATATTTAGTTGTAGAATGACAAAGATGAACTTAATAGTGGAAGGGCCCATATTCTATTTTTATGTTCATTATTTTTCCCTCTATCTCTTTCCAAATACATTGAATTTGCATTTAGTTGATATAAATGCAAAGTGCCTGCTTTGAAATAATAAATAAGAGTAACTAATGGGGACTGGATCTTGCAAAAGAGAGTAGTCACTCATAATGTGTAATCAACCAAGATTTAAATCATGAGTGAAAGAAATACCTTATATTTAATATAATTCCCAACTGTACCTTAAACATAATTTTTTTTCAAATAGAAGGATATTTGTGCAAAATAAAAAAGAAATAATAAATAAGAGTATGAATGCTAAAAATGTCTAGGTAATTGGGATTGATATTTTCAATTGTGGAAATAATTTTTTGGTCATGTCCAAAAGATTTCAGCTTACTTCTGGAACGAAAAAGATTTCAACCTTAGTTTTGACCCACCCTCTCCCTTATACCAATTAATCGAACATAAAGTCGTATTATATAAATAATTTTCAACTATTTTGGTCTAGGGAAAGTACTTGATTAGCAATTTAGCATTGATATTTGAATTTTTAATCAAAGCCTTACGAGTTAAGATTTGTCATGATCTTGTATTATTTTCTCTCTCCATTTCAGTTTATGAGATACTTTATGACAAAATTATACACATCAATTAGAAGGCCTTAAGATACACTCTCAAGGGATTTTTTTTTCTAATTATAAGACATGTCATTGATTTTTTATCACAAAGTTTTCTAATTTTTTATCCTCATTAGAGAGTGGTGTGAGAGAGTGCCTAATTATAGTCTATATAAGCACTCCATTTGTTTCAATTTATAAGATTTTTTTTTACAAAAATATGCATATCAATAAAGTTCATTAAATATATTTTACAATCTTATTTTTTAAAAAATATATTTCCTCCATTTAAAAATGTAAAGTATTTTTAGTCTTTTGAGGTATAATCATTTTCTTTTTTTAAAAGTACCCCTATTGATGAATGACTTTATATTTATTGTAGGGTATTTAATGGGGGTAAATATAAAAAAATAGGATTATTTGAAAGTAGATAACTATTTTATTGAAAGATGAAATTCAGTTAAAAATGCCTTACATTTTTAAACAGAGGAAGTAAATGTAAATTTTTAAAAATACCCTTCATTTAATATAACTCTTTTTTTTTTAAACATTAAGTAGAGAGAGATAGAATATAATAAGGAGTGAAAGGTAACATTTAAAAGAGTATAACTATGAAACTTTATTTTTACCAGTGTCTAATGTTTGACATGATAAATCACTTTTAAAAGTGTTTTATAAAATGAACATAGGTAGTATTTAATAAAAACAAAATTAAAACTTATTTAAATTTTTAAATAAAGATAATGGATTTCAAGTTTTCCTTAGTTCAATTGAAACATGTTAAATATTCGTAATATTTTAGTTTTAAGATATTGTTATTTGACAATCAAAATTTATTGACATGGCCTTTGTCGGTTGTATTTTCAATATAATATTCACTAACAAGTTTGGCAAATACCTAACTTCATTACTAGCCACGTTACTATTTGATCGATGTTATTATTATTTGGTTTTTTCTTAGTCGTGGTCCTTTTTTGATTTGATTCATTCGGGACAGCCTGTCTTTTTTTCTTCCCCCTCTCTCATTTTACCTTCACAAATCAAATGTAAATGACATGATCGACATTAGTGTTAAATGGTGGTTCGAGTATATTTAACAACCAATCTTTATGATTTGATTATGTACTTCACATCGATCAAAGCTTTTAACTAAAATGAAAAAATTATAAATAAATCCCATATAAATAACTTATTTATAACTAAGTCTCATAAATTTTCAAAAATACACTCAGATTCAATGGAATTTGGTTATAATTAATTTACTATATAAAATAATACAAATGCTCTTGGACTCAGTGGCTGAGCCATGTTTGCTCGGGGGCATATGCAGCCCCTCAAATCTCTTAAGCTTGCATGTATATGGTTATTGAGGTTCACACTATGATTTCTCTCACCTTGTAACTCTGCATCCATGGTCAAATCTAATTTAGAGGGGTAAGGGGGAGTGAGAACTTAAAGCAAGTAAAGACTAATGAAATGGCTTCCATAAAAGACAAACATGATTTTGTATTTTTTTTTCTAAAAAGGAAAAATATGGTCCTATGATTTTCTAGATCTTAAATAATAATATTATAATTTGTTTTGTATGTACCCACTACCCAAATCCCACACGATCTTTGTTTTCATCCCTTTGCCTGGGATTTACAAGTCAATATCAATATAATATATCTTTTTTTTTTGAAATTTTTTAAAAAATATTTTCTTTCGAACCACTAGTATATATAAATTAATATTATGTATATAATTACATAATTTCTCTACATAAAAATGTTTAATTAAAAAATACAAAAACCTCTAGGTTTTGAATACATGTTAGCAATATTTCTGAAAAAACTTTACCCACATACCAGCAATAATAGAAAGAGCTGCCTTTCGAATTGGTTTTCTTATAGCTTTCATTAGAATATATATTTTCAATTTTATTGATAATAAACTTACTGTACGACAATTTTTAAAGATAAAATAGGAAGAGAATAATTGAAAAACATATCATTAATTTATTAATTATTTTTGCAATTATTCATATTTTAAATTAAATTGCACCCTTGAGTTCGGGTCCTGGCTCCACCAATGTTTGGGCTCCCATCATTTGATTGCCATGACTTAACATAGATGGTTGTTGACTGGCAACTAGCATTGTTGATATCACACCCCAAAATATAGGAGTGACTGGCATGAGATATATGTACAAAATACATATCCCTTAAGCTTTAGTTCAAGGAAATTTTCTATTACTTAAGTATATTTATGTTGGAATTAGGAAATTCAAACAAAAGCCTTATTATTTTTATATAAGAATTTCGACAGCACCTCCCTTATCAGTATGGCTTCCCAAAAATCCTACAATACAATTTTTACCAGTAGAATATCACTAAAATCAGAAGCACAGCTCCATCCAGCCTGTAGATAGAGTATATAACCAAATAAGGATCCTAACTATAGCATATGTGGAGCATCTAACCATGTTTTTCTTAAGACATAATACACAAATTTCATAATTACATCAAAAAGAGATATTTACAAAATAGACCTCTACCTTGCTCTGCAAAAAAAATATCTTCAGTAGTTAGCAAGACGTACAATGTCAGTTATATTATTTGAGATCAAAAATAACTTTCCAATAAATAACATTTCAATTATGATTGATAGAAAAAATAGAAAGTATACCAATGAGTTTCTTATAAATTTAATAAAATAATCAATTGAAAATAATATAACACATATCACATACGCACACACACATCAATTATTATGTAGTGTAAAAACTATGAATGTGTGAATTCAATCACAACTTTATTACAAATTTAAACTCCACTTTAAACATAAACATGTTTAACACTTTAGGAATAATATAGCTAAACATAAAATCCAAATATGGCAAAAATAACAATTTACTTTAAAAGATCATATTTTAAGAAAAATTAATTTTTTAAAATTCAATCTTTAGTAGGATATGATCATAACAATTAACAAGCGTAGACACACAGTTTACAAGGGTAAATAACTAACAAACGTGGCTCGAAACCACAAAAACAAGTACGAACACAAGGCCCACGAAAATCAAACGTGAGTATTATGCTCACGAATAACCGTTCCTACATTTCACGTGCGTTGGTCATCGCATAAGGCTAGTACCTCCTAAGTACCCTGCTAGCTAGGTGTACTATGACGCACCAAGGGCTAACGGAATTGCCGTTAGCAACCAGTGTTCTAATTCAATCCCACAATTTAAATAAAACATGTACATGTTTATAAAATCAACATGATTTCTCTTATGTGTAGATCAAGGTAGCAATTGCCTTCAAATATTGATTTGAAGGAAATAATCTCATATATTTCTATAAAATTCACTTATGCAGAAAAAATTTTCAATTTCAATCATTGATAATAAAATTAAAATCATAAACCATTAAGTAAAATGAAAAAAAAAAACATTTTATCATTGTTTTCAAGGAACCAAAATGTTTATATAAATAGAGGGTGTGGCATATAAATATGCTCAAGCAATATTTTCAATAAAAAAATTTGATAACAAATCATTGGGACATTATTCACTTACTTGAAATGCTCTCACAATTCAAAGTTCACTTCTTATGACTTCAATCGAATTTCTTCTTTTCTAAATACCCTATAAAATATATTAAAGTTTTAGTCAACTTTGAATAAGTTCAAGACTTCCCCCCCAACATCATCAAACCCAATATTTATTTATAGATCTGAAATTTTAAAACCAAGACTTTACACACATAAAATATATTGCTTAGTAGCCATTGCTAATTACTCCATTAAATTAAGCTTTTGTTACAACACCAATTATACGTTATTTCCAAACCACACAATAAAGCCTTTTAACATTTAACTAACTACGCATATCTTTGTCATCGCTTCATTATTAAATTCCTTTACAACATTCAAGTTAGGTTCAAGAATCATTAACGCCCAAGCTAGATATGCTTCTTATATTTGAGCTAGCTAAGTCTCAAAAATACATATTCAAATAAACTTACTTCTAACAAGCATTTTACCAAACACTCCATAAACATAAAGTCATGAACTAATACCAACTTCTTCCTTATCAATTTCAACTCCCAAAATTTCGCAATAAAGATATTTAAAACCATCAACCCCAAAAAAATATTTATGTACACCCTAACAGAAAATTAATTTCAAAACACAAAGAAGCCCCACACGGTTAAAGAAAAAGGAATGAGTCCTTGACTTAGCCAATAACACACACGCGGATCAGCAAGAGGGAAGAGGGAAGAGAATTCGAATCTTCCATACTTCATGTCACTAACGAGACACAGAGAAGGGAAGGAGAATTCAAAACTCACGCTGAACAGGGGAAGGAGGACGTCCAGTTACTGCAGCAACAGAGAAAAGAACAAAAAGACCAACAGCAACTTCATTCAGCAACTACTGGACCCTCCTCCGTGCACCACCTCTCCGGCGACTTACTTCCCACGCAGACGACACCGGCGATGAAAGGAGGAAGGGACTTCGACCCACCACAGCAACTAGAACAGGGAAGACGCACAGAACCATGTCAGACACTCTCAATCACACTAATGAGCTGAACGGCAACGGAAGGAAGATGGAGAGGATAGATGGAGACGATGGACAGAAATTGCAGGCCTGAAGGTTCGAAGCTTCTGGATCGAAAATTTTTTTTGGCTCTCTCCAAAATACAGAGCACACACAAGTCGGCGAAGGAGGGAGAGGGGTAAAAATCTGATGGCTTAAGGCTTGGGCAATAGTGTACTTTCATAAAACTATAATAATAATAATAATAATAATATAATAATAAGTAAAACTCCCGGATTTATCTTAAAGATTTAAACCCAAAGTTAGAGAATTAAACACTAAGAAAATTTTCACTAAGTCATTTCATTTGTTTTTTTTTTTGTTTTTTTTCATCTTTTTCAAAATTAATAAAAGTACATTTAAATACCTCATATGAATTTTAATTTAATGTATTTAATTATCATTAATATTTTTATTTATTTTATTTACATGAAATTTTAAGTTGTTACAGTTGACCAATCAACGGCTGGTGTTGACCTGTTAAAAAATTTTTTAAAGAAATTATTAAATGGTTCATATTTTAATATTTACAATTCAAACTTCTTCCATTTACAAATTGGCATCTTATATATAATATTAAGAGGTTAAATATTTACATGTCAACCTTGTAGATTTACAAGTTAAATTTTGCATATTTACATGTTAAACTTTTAAATTTTTATTATTTGTAAATATTAAAGTATTAATATTACAAGAGATTGAATATTTACTTGTTAACATGTAATATTTGACTTGTAACCATTAAAGTATTCATATTTTAATAAAACTCTTTTAAAAAATAATTTTTTGATCAGTAAATGTTTGCTAATAATTAATCAACAGCTGTTGGTGGTTAGTCAACGCCCATCAATACTAATCAAAGTAGTGAGAGTTTAAAAATATTTGTATCCTTTGATATGATAAATTAATTTCAATCTAGTTTCATGAAACTTTAGTGTATTTTCACAAATTCTTGGAACTTATTTTAAAATAAGTTTCTTATATGAGACATAATTGTAGTTTTTTCTAAAATAAATTTGACACATTGAAAGATATCGATTTCATTAATAAAGGTTATTACAATAAATATATGATTTAAATAATCAGAAATGAAACTGAGAAATGTCAGTACTATTGGATTTAGCAACACCAAGAGGGGTAAATGTTGATGATTGTGGTTAAGATTCATTCCGTGTACAGCATCCATGCTTTAAGAGGCAAGGGCAACGTTCATATATTTCCCAAGTACACACTGGGCAATCATCTCGTTTCTGTACGCACATGTCAAAGTAATGAAGATGTTGGCCACTGAAAACTACAAAAATACAATCTTCTCTCCACAAATGGTTCTACGAGGAAACTGATTCAAACATTTGATCATATTGAGATAATGCTGTCCAAGATCATGATGCTTATCCTGCAATGAAAAACAAGATCACGATTCTTCGGTAATTTATTAAGGATTTGTACTGTTAAAGTGAGGACTCACCAGCACCACTAGCTTTCAACATTGCAACAGCTATGACTGATACCAGAATCAGAGATTTCACATTGAGTTAAGGTCCAATTTTACCCCTATATTTATACTTTAGGTATGTTGGGTATCCTATACTCTTAAGTGAGGCAATTTTACCTCTGAACTATTTTTTCGAGAAGCAAAAAAACCCCTTTGTTAATGAACTGTTAATTTTTCATTTTTTGTTAAAGTGGCATATGCATGGAGTCCACGCACAGTGACATGTAAGACTTTAACTACACCCTTTGATGTTAATTTGCCCCTACTCTTTCTTTCTAATAGCACTGAGCACCCTAAAGTCTTTTTCTAGGAGCGCTGGGTACCATGAAATCTTGTTAAAATAAAATTTCATAAATATTATTAAAATATTAAATTTTCTAATATTAAATAATTTAAATATTATTATTTAAAATATTACAACACCCAATTTAATATTTTAATATTTTGTAATTTTGTATTAAAAATGAAGCGAATAAACCTCCAAATTTATGAAGGGATTTTTTCTTCTCAACTCTCCATTTTTTCTTGTTAAATAACATTTTTGCAGCATATTAATAGAATAATCGATATCTTCCAAATAAACATTTTTGTTGTCATTTTATTGGTCCTAATTGTCGTATTTCTGATTTTACTCCTAATTTTGCAATGTAGGGAGAGTATTAAATTTGGATAGTGCAATATTTTGAAGGAATATCATTAGTTGACCATAAAAATTAAGGAACTTAACCAATATTAAAAATATAAGTAAGTTCCAACACGCATAAAAGGCATAACAATTTGAGCACTATCTCAAAAAGAAGATCAAAGATCATTGATAACCTATAGAAATTTATGTCATTTCAGCACATTTTCCTACAATTTCATATGCTTTTTGATGAAATTGTGCATACTTTTGATACATATAATAGGAAAATGTGCATATCTCACATTTGGTTTTAAATGACAATCTTGGTGTAAATTGTGCAAAAAAATTTTATCTTGGTATAATTAATCTTAGACTTCACAAAATTTCTTGCCTTCTTAGGTTGTTAGAGCATTATTTGAGAAGCAAATAAGGAGTTTTGAAGCTATGACATCAAGAAAAAGACAAGACAAAGAGTGAAAAATTAAACCTTAGACCAAGCACTTTCGACCTCAGCCAAAAGCCAAAAATAGAACACCATTGATGCATTTTAGCCACAGCCAAGAAAGAATTGGCTGCAGCCAAAATCTTGGTCGAGAGGTTTTGACTACAACCAAGGAAGAATTGGCTGCAGCCAAAAGCCCTTTATTGAAACTATGCGTTTCGAAATCAAACTTGAAGCTAGGGTTACATATGCAAAATTCTTGCACTTTGAAGGAAAAGTTGCGACTTCTAGAGGTCTTTTAAGGCTTGCTCTACTAGGGTTTAGGGCTCTTGAGGGAGATTGGCCAAAGATTGAAGATTTGAAGAGATACAAGTAGATTTCCTTCTGTTTTTCTTCTACTCTTCCCTTTTATCTCTTTGTTTCTAATATTGATGCTATACATTTTGTCATTTGTGGATCTTTTTTGAACATGAGTAGCTAGTTCTCTTACTTTAAGATTATTTTGAACCTTTGCATAAATTAAGACTTGAATATTCTTCTCTTTTGGTAGTTAACAATACATGTGTTTATTTTATCCTATACTTAATGCTTCTAAGTACTTGATCACCATTTATATTTTTGTTCACTTGGGTTATTCTTGAGAAAGCTAATTTAGGTTTAAAACTTGGATAAAATAGTATTGGACTTGAAATTTACAATGATAAATGGATAGTTTTGTTAGTAAAACAGAGATATTTTACTAACCCTTCATAGTCTCATTATGATTGGAGCTTAAAAATTGTTTTCACTAGTTGTTTCCAAGAGATTGCAAAATTTTAGTGTTTGCAAATGTACTTGATTTTGACTTGAGAAAGCTTTTTCAAGTAAATTAGAATCTTAAACTAACACTTATTTTCATTAAAAATCTATTTGAGAGGAATTAATTTAAGTTTTATGAAATACAAAGGGGAGAGATAATCATAGATCCTCACATCTTGAAGTCAAGTTTCAACAAATTTTAATTGCTTTAAAACACTTCTTAATCTAATTTTTATTACTTTTACACAAATCTACTTTTAATTTTGCTCAACCTAACTCGAAGCTTAATAGTAAATTTTTAACTCCCTTTGCTTAAATCCTCATGAGAATGATAATTCTGTAATATTTTACACTTGTGACGACCCATACCTTGCAGTAGTGCTTGATGGCGAACAATCAATATATTAAAAATAAGAAGACATCTATAAATTTAAAATGCTAGTTTGAGTTATTAATATTTAAAAAGTAATTTATAGATTTTGAATGAATATTTATAAATAATAATATTTAAATTATTAAATATGAAAATATTTAACATTTTGGCAATATTTATTAATTTTTTAATAAGACTTCAAGCCACCCAGTGCTCCTAGAAAAAATTTTTAGAGTACTCAGCATTCCTGAAAAAAAAGTTTAGAGGCAAATTAACATAAAAGAATATGGTTAGAATCTTATTTGTTATTGTGCATGGGCGTCATGTGAGCATATAATGGCAGAGTTAACGGCCTCCAAATTGAAGAGTGTTTTTGGACCTCGAAAAAATACTTTAGGGAAAAGTTGCCCTACTAAAAAATATAGGGTCCCTAGAGCTCCTAAAAAAATTAGTATAGGAACAAAATTGAACCTTAACCCTTTCACATTTGGAACCATATCTTTTCTTCTGATGAGTTGATGTAGCAAGTTGACACTACACAACTCTCTTTTTATATGACTATTCATGAGTTAATTCATTCGGTTGAGACAAGAAATACTTATTCTGGTGAGATTAATGATTTATTACATTCATAGAACAATCTTTACTAGTATTACTTTAAAGACATGCAACTAATAATGACTTAAGATGGGTACTCCATATTTTATACATTTACTCCTCCCATTCAACAATATTATAAAGCATTTTTAACCAAATTATATATACCCCCCCAAACTATTTGTCTTTAAAATTATTCACTCTTTTTTGTTTACTCCTATTTAATAAAGTGTCTTCATTAGAAAACATTATTTATTACATCCTCTAATTAAAGGTATTTTTAGAAAAACATCATTATTACACCTTAAAAGACCTAAAATGCCTTATATTTTTTATTATCTTTCTTAAAAAAAATACCTTATATTTTTCAATGAAGGAAGTATTATATATCTATGTATGGGGTTTTTTATACAATTATTATATAAGATTTTAGTCCTCCATATTTAGTTGTAGAGTGACAAGCATGAATTTAATAGTACATGGTCCCATGAAACAAAGCAAAACAAGGTTCGAATCCCTCACTTGGAGAGGTACCTACATTATTAGTCCCCAACCATACTTAAAAAAAAAAAATTGTCTCAATAGGAAGACACTTGTGCACAATAAAAAATAAATAATGAACAAGAGTATGGTAAACTTGTCTAGGTGATTGTGTGATTGATATTTTCAGTGATATTAGAAATAATTGTTTTGTTACATCTAAAAGATTTCACCCTACTTATGAAAAGGAAAAAGATTTCAACCTTAGTTTCTGCCCACACTCTCCCTTATGCCAATTAACCTAACATTAAGTGGCATTATGTAAATAATTTTCAATTATTATAGTCTAGGAAAAGTACTTATGGAATTTGTAATTAGGTTAAAGGGCTAAATTTTCCCTAGATTAAGTTTTCTACCAAGTATAACTAGTGTCCTTAAACTTTAGTTTACATAATATTATCCTAGAAGTTTAAAAATAAAGCGATTGTGCCATAGGTATTGTTTGACCAATATTGATCGTTAGTTGAACAATGATTACCAATACTAAATGGCAATTTTGTCCTAGAAGTTTTTCTAAAAGAGCAATTGGTATTTTAAACGTTTTATTGGTGCAAAATTTTTGGGTTATCAATGTTTGAATAAGAAGAAGGATTCAACACCCTGTTATTAATGTTAGAAAATAGTTCATATTTCTAGATCTTTACTAGAGGCCTTACTTAAGGTTGACTAACCACAAAACTAACTCTACCCGAGCACTTCATGAACTTTCCCTTGAGCAGAGTCTAAACATGTGTCCATGGGCAAGTTTGGGCTTGTGTAGACACAATCACATCAGCAAACTCTAACTTGCATGGACCTACCCATGAGCAAGGTAAATAGCCAAAGGTACAAGCGACACTACCAAAAAACAGTGGATTAGTGACGAAAAATTCCATCGCTAATCAGGTTAACGATGAAATAATTCTATTAGTAAAAACACTGTCACTAATTCATTAGCAACGGAATGGGTGATGGAATTGTAATTCCGTCGCTAATTAGTGACAGAATTAGTAACAAAAAATTTCTATCGCTAAACAAGGATAAGCTATTCCAATTCTATGATAGAATGCATTTTGTTGCTAAATATATTGCAAATGAAAATTCTATAAAATATCACCGTTGCCACATCACTCTAGTGGGCCAGTGCCATCTCATCACCATGTCACTGCCACCTCATCACTCCTCCCTGCCACGTCCACATCATATATTAACTTCAAATAATTTTAAATGTACATTGGTCAAGTTCGAACCCACAACCTCACACCTTCGTGAGCCTTTACATCCAACCTTGTTACCAGTTGAGCTAAAGGAGATTTTTAATTTTTAATTAATAAATTAAATATATAATGTTAACTGTCAACACACACATATCAATAAATATATAATTTAAATATATTTATTTTATTTAACATTATTTTTATTTATCCATAAAATAAATTAATTTTTATATAATACTTATTTTATACTCTTTCCATTTAAAAATATAAGGCATTTTTAACCAAATTTTTCCTCTAATAAAGTAGTTACCTACTTTCAAACTAACCTTATCTTTTCATATTTACCCGTATTAAACACCATACAATAAATATAAAGTCATTATCAATTAGGGCACTTTTGAAAAAAGGCAATGATTACACCTCGAAAAACAAAAATTTCCTTACATTTTTTAACATCCAACTCCTCAAAAAATACCTTACATTTTTGAACGGAGGCAGTATTATATTATAATTTTTAAAAATTATTTTTTGATAAAAATTTAATATTAAAATGAACAAATGCTTTATAATTACTATAGATTTTATTATAATTTTTATAATATATAACATTTTATATCTTTAAATTTTTTTAAATTTTTATTTTTAAATAACAATAACTATGTATGTTACTAAATCAAAAAAAATTAAATATATAATTTAAATTATTATAATTATTATTAATATCTAAATAATTTAAAATAATAAATTATAATTATTAAATTATTTTTTTATAGCATAATAATAATTTATGAAATAAATTATATATAAAATTTATTATAAATCATATAATAAAATTTAAAACACTTAGCGATGGAATTATGATGAAAAGTTTTGTAATTGAATTTTCCATCGTAAATGTTGTCACAAAATGAGAATAACATATCCTGAAAGGTAGCGACGGGCATTTCCGTCAAAAAATTCCATTGCTAAATTATTTCTGACTATTTAGCAATAGAATAGCAATGGAATTCTTAGCGATTGAATTTTTAGTGACGGAATGTTTCGTCACTAAATGTCGTCAGTAAAATTATTTCTGACAGTTTAGTGACAGAATGGTGACTAATTTTTTAGCGATAGAATGTTTTGTGGCTAAATTCTGTCAGTAAATTAGCAAGGAATTAGCGACGGATTTGTGACAGAATAAATATGCGTTGCTAATTTGTTGTTTTTTTGTAGTGTGACAAATCAAAGTGGCTTAGAATTAATATTTATGCATTGCGATAGCAAAGCCACTCTACCACTTACAATACCTGGTTACACTTTTAAGTTGTTAGCAAAGGATTCTACTTAAAGCTCCATGGAAAGTTCCTTAAGACATCCTTCACGACTCATCCATTATAAGAGGCAAAATTGTTCCAATCAAAAGTCTAGGATACTAATTGCTCCTTTAGGCAAATGTTGGGACAAAATTTCTCTTAATCCTCATAATTGTTCAAGTACTAATGGTCAATATTGGTCAAATATTACTATAAAGCAACATTCCACCAATTTTTTTTATACTTCTAGGGTACTATTTGGTACAAAGGACTTAGAGAGATGGGACTGGGATTGGCACTGGTTAATACCAAGATTTTGTTTTTGGTATCTGGGAATAGAGATTTTAATCCCAATCTGAATCCTGTCTAGATGGGATTTCTCAATACCACCAAACCCTAGCATTACAAAAAAATCATGGGATTATTTTTTTAAGATTAAAATGCCCTTATTCCTGCAACAATCCGTTCAGATTTTCACATCGTCATCTTCTTCTTTAGGTTCAGATCATGCTCGTCAATTCATCTTCTTTCATTGCCATAAGTTCATATTTTCACTGGGTTCAAGCCTTCTCAAACTCCATTTCCTTTGTATTCATCTTTGAACCTAGGTTAGCGGTGTCAGTGGAAACTATTAAATTTCTTATATTAAGTATGCTTAAGGATGTTACTACCAAAATAGCTTAAGTCATTTAATTAGATACTTCCTAAGCTTATATATTTATGATTTGTCTTCTAATATTTAGATGTGGAACTTCTTTTACGTTCTAATATTCCTCCTGCTATTTTTTTTCTTATTTTTCCTTTTTATATTTTTGTCTTCTTACCTGGACTTGTATCTTTTTTTTTTTAATCTCATAGGCCTCAAGTCTATTCAGTTTCTTTTTCTTCTCCTTCTCCTTTTTTAATCTCTTGTCTTTAATTCTTAATCAAATGGCTCATGATATGATATTAGATTTGTTATATTAAGTGTGCTTAAGGATAGTATACTCTACCAAAATAGCTTAAACCATTTAGTTAGATACTTCCTAAAACTTGTATATTTATGTTTTATCTTATAATATTTAGATCTGGGACTTCTTTTATGTTCTAATACAGATGCATAATTTCCTTAGTTCAGAGGCCGTGTCGGTGTTATCTTTCATCAGTTTAGCATCGGCATTGGCACCTTCCTTGTTTCAGCACCAGCAACATATCTTTGATCCAGAATCCATGAATTGCTTCGAGACTTCATTAGATCATCCTTCGACTTCGAACTCCATTTCTTTCGTTCCTATAGTTTCATGTCTTCGAGCCTAATTCATCTTCATCTTAGATAGATCTGAAAATTTTTTTCTTGTTTTTTTCTGGTTCAAATCCCATTTTTCTGCTTTTTTCTAAACCCAGTCGTGAATCTTCATCATCATCTTCAACAGCACAAAAAATGGAGATGGGAGAATTGTGTCTTTTCCCTTTTTTTTTGGCTTGATTTGAGTATTACTTTTAATTTTTTAATCCCACCCCATACAAGTGTAATTTTAAAAGTTATTCCAATTCCTAATTCCAATCCCAATTCTATTCCCATAAAATTCAATGCTTCACACTAAATGGGGCCCTAGGGTAGCGATGAACTAATCAAAAGTTAAAGATACCAGTTGCATTTAGTAGAAAACTTTCAGGGCAAATTTGATCTATAGCCTTTAGTAATCTAGTATTGATGTTTGAATTTTTAATCAAAGTGTTATGAGTTAAGATTTGTCATGGTCTTGTAATATATATGATATTTGATTACTTCACCTTTAGTTGTGATAAATATATAATGTAATTTTAAAAAGAAACAAAACAAGAAAAAGAAAATCTATACAAAGATAAACTTTGTTTTATACGGGTTCATATTTAAAAGAATCGATTTTCCATATATAAGTCATTTTGTGAAGCCTAGAGGTAATTAATGATTTTAGTTTTTTAAAAATAACCTTGTTAAGTTAGCAAAAAAATTTCAATGATGATATACTCCCTCTTGTCCTTATTATAGGGCACCTTCTGAGAAGATTCTTCAGTCCTTAATATAAAGTTTAATGAGTTATTAATTATCTTTTAATATTGGCCCTATTTAAATTTACTCCTTTCAGTCCCTATTACAGGACATTTTTAGAAGGATTCTTTGTTTCTTAATATAAGGTACTTGATAGAGTATTAATTACTTTTTCCAATATTATCCCCATTTGAAGACATTAACTAAATATATAAGAGAAAATGCCTTGCAAATTTAAAAAATTTTCATTTAAATAGAGAAAAAAATTAAAGGTTTACTTTATTTTTAGACAAATTTAATAACTCAACTAGATCTTCTTGGTTTCATTGAGATAGTTAAAAATGTCTTATAATATGGATTGAGGGAGTATTAATTTCCTCTTTTCCAAAAATTTATTGCGCTATAATAAGTAATAACATTTTCCTTTCACCATTTATCTAAGCTATAATAATATCAATCTTTTGTGAAAGATATGGGAAAATCATATCTTTTGTGTCTTTGCTAATATTTTTTTTTTCAAATTTTGAAACTGCCTTGCTTTTTAATTAGCGAACACCATGTTCTCTATCTTAGCTTCACTAATGTTCTCACGGTACAAAAAACAATGTTGTTTTTGGGGCCTTTTTTTTCTTGTCTCTTCATCCATTTGATTCAAAAATAATGAATCAGCACCATCTACTTCTTGAGAAGTTGTTTCTTGTGACACTCCAAATGCATCATGAATTATATTAATGATAGGATTTTCTTGTTGCACTAGAGATAACATTTCAATTCTTGCTTCTGGAGTTGCTGAGATACTTACACATTCATCTACTGTATCACGTGTCTCCCCATGCATTGCCCAAAATGTGTACCCTCAAGGGAATTGTTTTAACATCAATTGCTCTTGGACATCATTTCTTTTATGCCATTTTTTAAAATTACACTTTGGACATGGACAAAGAATGAGTTCAACTCCATCTCCATGTGATAATGCAAAATCTAAAAATGCTTCTAATCCATTTAGATATGTTTCAGAAGTCCGAGGCATATTAATCCATGATCTATCCATCACTGAAAAAATTTAAATTTTATGAGATTTATATCCTAACAACAATAAATTCTACACATTAAAAATTTAAGATTTATAACTTAAATTTTTACCTAAATTTTAATTCAATGTTAACATTTAACTAAAATCAATTAAAATTAACAGAATTGAATATCATCAACATAAAAAATACACATGCATTAACAAAATATTTATTTATGAGCAAGTACATAATTAAAGTAAGATAAATTATAAAATGGCTAAAAAATATAAATTTAATCTTAAAAATTTTACTTACCTGGACTCACAAGCTTTCTTCAAAAATATCAAGAGAAGAATATTTCAACAACCTGCAAATTTTTTGTACATATAATCATAAATCAAATAATGAATAAAAAATTTATGAAACAAAATTTAAAAAAATATTTTAGGGAGGTAGACAATCTTGGACAGGAGGAGAAGGTGGGCAAATGAAAATTTTCATTTGCCTGCCTTTATATAAGGCTGAGGGGGGGCATTTGTCTAGATAAAAACACCTCCTGAGGGGGCGTTTGGTAACTGTATAAATGCTTACAAACGCCCCATGGGGGTTTTTTTTTTTTTTTTATTAAAACACCTCTATGTAAAGGCGTTTCCATACAAAATGGCCTTATTTTGGTCAAAAATGCCTTCAATATACGGTCTTTTGAGGCGTTTCTTCCAAACATCTTAAACGAAATGCTCTAAAACAAAACTTTTTTGTAGTGTCCATGCCATTTTTTAATTATCAATGTTGTTTCTTTTTCCCCTTTTTTCCCCCAAGGAACTCTGGGCTGAGACAGTGCTATAGTACAGCGCATGCTTTAGCCTCATTCAATTGTGGAAAGTTACACTTACACCACACCATGTTAATATGCATGCCCCTCGTAGAATTCATTAATCATTATGCTGCACCTATGGCATTCGGATACTCCCTTGTATCCTATTTATTATGCATAATGAATTTGTTTTTAATTATAAGACATGTTATTAACTTTTTCTCACAAGTTTTCCTTTTTATTCTCTCTCAATGGTGGTTTGAGACGGTACCTAACTTTGGCCAAAAAAAAAAATTAGAGATCTACATAACTAAAGTCTATATGAGCATTTAAAAGAAGAAAAGTTGAAATTTATTTAAATTTTTAAAGAGAGATAATGGGTTTAAAATTTTCATTAATTCCGTTGAAACATCTTAAATATTCATAATATTTTAGTTCTAATATATTTCTATTTTTAATTATCAACTTCAATATTTGTTATAATTATTCAATAAAAATTTAAATTATTTTTTAAAATAAATAATATTAATTATATTAAAATAATTTCAATAGTTGTAATCATTTTTTGATTTGATTTCTTCGCGACAACCTGTCTTTTTTTCTTTCTTATTTTACCATGATTAATTTCACAAATCAAATGAAGAAGACATTACATTAGTGTTTAAATGACGGTTAAATATATTTAATTCCCAATCTTTATAGTTGATTATATATACTTCATATAGATCAATGCTTTTATATCCAAGGTTGTCAAATTCATGAGTTAAGTAAATTCATGATGGAATATAAACTTGTCACGCTCCAAAAATAAGGGTGACTAGCATAAGATGTGAACTATTACACATCATTTAAGCCTTTAATCGGGTAATCTTTCTATGAATAAAACATAATTTTGTTTTAGTTTGAATTAAACATATGTGAACATTTTTGGTATTAATAAAAGCTTCAATGTATAAACATAACATCACCTAGCCGTAAGAAATCAAATAAATCAAATAATTAAATAGAAGTAGAAACATCTACTAATTAAAAATAACAAATTTTATTTTTTTACAAATTCAATAAAATTAATTTGTTTATGAGGGCTTTTATAAACAGATAATAGATATGGACACACAGTTCATGGGGTAATTAACCAAACACGGCTAAAGCTATGAAACAGACATGAACACAAAGTCCATGAGGGTAACTAACCAGACATTGTTAAAACCACGAAGCAGACGTTGGTACAAGACCTACGAATAATAAATGTGAGAATGGAGCTTATGAAATCAAACTAGCTAGTTATAGACCATGGTGCTCTAAGGCTAAGGGATTGCCATTAGCAACCAATATTTTATATAAAGTCCTTTTTAAACTCATTTCAAACATGTGAGAAAATATTCACCATTAAAATAAATTTTCATTTTCATGTCAAGACTCGTATGAATAGTTTTTTGTACCAATCCAATATTTGATAGAATGAAATCTCATAATCAAAGTTTAACTTATGTTTGTTGATTACTAACAATTTAAATCTAATAAAGCTAATTTCACATAATACATAATTTTAACCAACAAAATATCCAATATTTTAGTAAAGGAAATTTTGATTGGAAATTCAGTTGGCTCTATCAAATAAAGGACTACAAGAATTTGTAAAATCATTTTTGTCAATTTAAAAGTATAAGTCATGACTCCAAGAGATAAAATAATTTAATTACCAAAATAGCTAATGCAATAAAATATATAAATATTCGTAAATTGTTAAAAAATATTTTGACGAAGAAAATTTTTTAATATATAAATTGACTGAGACGTTATCTATTTACCTAAAGTATTCTCAAAATTTAAAGTTTCCCTCTTACCATTTCAATCGAGTTTTCTTCTTCTAAATACCCTATAAAATTATATTAAAAGTTTAATAAACTTTTAGTAAATTTAATAATTTACTCACGCAGATTTTACTCAGCACAACCTAACGATGCATCCATACCAATGACCTGTGCCTAGAATGCGTTGCTAGATCTCTGCTCTAGAAAGCTATGTTGTAAGGAAGAGAGGCCCTTGTCCTCGCGATGTACTTTTCGACCGACTCGCCTTGGAGCTGACTAAGTCTTGCCAAATCGGCCACTGTAATGTCAGGTTCTGTCTTATAGAATTGCTCATGGAACTTGCTTTTCCAGATCGTACCAACTGTTAATAGAGTTTGGGGGATGTTCATATACTAGGAGAAGGCCGTG
>NW_026555344.1:28277888-28361851 GCF_029017545.1 Prosopis cineraria | reverse complement strand
AATAGCAGGATCAGAGATCTCGCATTCGGAGCCATATCTTGCCTTCTGATGAGCTGATGCAGCATGTTCACACCGCACAACTTTTTTATATGACTATAATTCATGAGTTAATTCATTCAGTCCGAATAAGGAATATGTATTATAGTGAGATTAATGACTTATTATTACATTCATAGAAAAATTTTTACTAGTATTAATTATTAAAGATATGCAATTAATGGGCTTAAAGAGTGGTACTCCATCTTCTATGCATTTATCTAAAAATAGGGTTTCTTATTCAATTATTAAATATAGGTTTCAGTCCTCCACATATTTAGCCGTAGAATGACAAGCAAAAATTTAGAGTACAATACCCCATCATATTTTTATGTATGTTCATTATTTTTTTTCTCTCTATCCTCCTTCCAATACATTGTATATGCGCTTATAGTTGATATAAATGCAAAATGCATCTTCGACATAATAAAAAAGAGTAATAATGGGGGTTTGGTCTAGTGGAAGAGAGAAATGCCTTATAAAATGTAGCAAACCAAAATTCAAATTTTGATGGGAGATATACCTACATTTAACATAATGCTCAATTGTACACGTGCTTTGGATAAAATTGTCTCAAATAGTAGGACACTTGTGCACAATAAAAAATTAAGAAATAATAAATAGGAGTATGTATGCTAAAATGTCTAGGTAATTGTGATTGATATTTGCAATTGTGAAATAATTGTTCTGTTACATCTAAAGTATTGCAGCCTACTTCTGTAAAGAAAAAGATTTCAACGTTAGTTTTTAACCACACTCTCCATTATACCAATTAACCTAACATAAGTGGCATTATGTAAATAATTTTCAACTATTTTAGTCTAGGAAATGTACTTGATTAGTAATTTAGCATTGATATGTGAATTTTTAATCAAAGCAATATGAGTTAAGATTTGTCCTGATTGTATCATTTTCTCCCTCCATCCTAGTATTCACCCTCCCCCTTCATCAAAGGTAACCCCAAGATGTCCTTGGTGAAATGGAGGGTAGGATCCTCTCGAGCCTATTTCTCAAGATAGGGTATGCTGTGGTAAGACATTTCAGACGAGCCTTCCCAATGATTGAATTCTTAAAGATTTGGCACAACGCGCATCCCCAAAGTTCAATCCCATGACCTCTCCTACTTAACAAAAAAGTGAGCAACATTGGTACCACATAGTTTATAAGACATATGTTGATAAAATTAAACATATCAACCTTAAGATATTCCCTCATATCCTAGTTATGAGGTATAAAGAATATTTTTCCCCTAATTATAAGGCTGTCTATAATAACCCAAAATTTTATTAAATATATATATATATAATATGATTAAGTATTCTGATTACATCATCATCATCATTTTCAATAGTTAAAAAAATTAATTAATTAATTAATTAATTGATATTAAGGTATTGTGATTTTATTTCTATTAATTTTTGGTACAGATATATCAAAAGAGAATGTTGGTTTAGTTTAATTGTGGCAATTTTTCCACTAAGCCCTCGGTTTTGAATCTCTTTTATGCCAAATAGAAGTTCTACTTATTTTACTCTTGTCTTTTGTGAAGTTATAATTTTTCCCCTATACATTTTCTTTTTAAAAAAAATAAATAAAAAAAATAAAAAAAAAAACAAAAATACAATCAATATGGAGAGATAAAAAACGCACAGCTCCTCTGCTTTCCATTGCTCATTTTCGAAAGCTCTAGAGTCAGCTAGGAGCCTCCTCCGCCTCTTGTCCATCCCTTATGATTGACAGACGGCGACCGTGAATGAGGAACTTTCCTCTCCTCTTCTGTCGTGCTGCTGTGTTAGAGCGGAGTTCTTCACCATCTCCCCTTATTTTTGCGTCATAGATCACTCAACCTAGCTAGTCATCGAGCTCGTCTGTCCATGGCCGTCGCTGCTAGAGTAGTCATTCGTTCGTCGACACAAAGGAGTTTTCGGTGAGTGTTTGGCCGCCTTCCGTTGGCTACTTTGGCATCTTCACTAGAACTGAAATTTCTGTGCTTTCCCCTGTTCGGTGCCGTTAGCTTCTTCTCTCTCCTTCCTTTAGGTGTGGTTAATGATCAGATGTGAGGCATTTCAGTTCTCCTCTTCCTTGTTGTTTGTGCATGCAATTGTTGGTTGAGATTGTGGAATTTCTCCTCCTTCCTTCTTTGCTGCCGAGAGGGATGTGGATGAAGATTTAATTTTATTTCAGCATTAAAATTGATTTATGTTGAAGGAGAAGCTTGGTCATTGGAAGAAAAAAATTTAATGAAATGGTTGTGATTTTTCCTTGTCCAACTGTTGTGTATGATTGCGTAGAGAGGGGGAGTGGATTAATCTGAAATTCAAAGCTTAGTTAAACATTTTCACTAAGCAATTCTGGTATGGCTGCTTGGGTAATGGTTAATGGAGATGAGTGTGAATTTAGGTTTTACCCTTGAAGTTAAAAGCTGATTTTTCTGTTGAAAACGTGGGATTTGAGGAGCTTTGTATTAAAATGTGTTAGGGAAGTCTTGCTTGTTCATGTACTTTCTGGAAATTGCGATAACTCTTATGAAGCATATTTGGTTTGGATTTAATATTTGTGAGTTTAATTGAGTATTAGCGAATGATTTGTCAAAGACAGAGCTAGTGTGTTATTAGATGAATTTTTTGAGTTATATGGTTGATATATTAGGAAGTGAGTATGTAAAATATTGAAGAAATTGAGAATTGGTTGATTAAATTTTAATGATTTAGAACATGATTGATTATGATATTGTAAATATTGGAAGATAATTTATTTGGTTGGAGTAACACTGTTAAATTATTCTTGATTTCGAATAGGGTGCTTAGAGGAAGGGAAATTTGAATAAAACACTAAGAAATAAATTCTAGTACTTGGACATACTAAAAGTAAGTGGATAACATCCCAGTATATTTATTAACAAATTTCTTTTCATTGAAATATTATTTTTCTCAAATATATTCATGTACTATTTCAAATGTTTAATATTTTGATAATTATATTGCTTTAAACTCTTGCAATTGTAATTTGTATAGTAAAAAGTAATGGAATATAATATTTCTACATATTCATTGTGAAATATACTTTGAAGGCTAATGAAAAGTTTTCCTAGCTCAAATAGTAAAATTTTTTATTTTATATATATATATATATATATATTTGATAAAAGCAAATGTGGAATTGGTGAAGAATTTTATATTGAAAAGAATTAGCTAGTTTGATGCGCCTTGGTAAATGATTAGCTAGTTTGATTTTCGTGAGTTTTGTTCTTACGTTTGTTATTCGTGGGCTTTGTACCCGCATTTGATTTCATGGCTTTAGTTGCGTTTAGTTATTGACTCTTGTGGACTGTGTGTTTAAGTTTGTTTTATGGCTTTAGCCGCGTTTGGTTATTTACCTTCGTGGACTGTGTGTTCACGTTTGTTACCTGTTTTGCAAAGTCTTCAGATTTAATTGATTTGGGACTATATATATATTTATATAAACTTTACCAATTTAAACAGTGAATGTCACTATTTTATTTACTTAATTTATTCTATTTTACAAGATCAAGTGCTAAAGTTTTGTTATTGTAAATTTACTTGTTCAATATTTTTGAAACTATATAGAATCTCTTAATCTTCAAATTCAATCTTGATATTATATTGATGTTCTCTTTTAATTGTGCAGCAATTTACTTGTGAATTTAATTATCTTGATTTTTATAAATTTTATTATTGGGATGTTATTCATTAGAAAAATATTTTTGGTCTTAAATAATGTAACCGGCTTGTAGTTCTTGAGGATCATTGAGAGGCTCATTGTTGAATTGACTAGAAGATCTTTTGATAATATCTTCTTTTTTATGTAAATATTTAATTATGCGTTATTTTGAAATTATGTTTTAGGCATTCCACGATAACTATAGATAAGATCTTGATCTGTAATTTATATTGTGTGGCTGTGTGACGGAGCAAAGCTCCATATTTTGATTTGGTTTTGTAAAGGGTTGTTGTGGAGATTTTTGGGAAGTCCCAATTATAGGGAAGGTTTTGCCAAAATTTTTACAAAAAGTTTAGGAATCTTTTGTTTATATATGAAAATGTTATAATGATTTCCCATCCTATTTCAAATGAATTAAAATATTATATTGAAGTTTTCTTGATTAAGGCATAAAGGATATATATTTGTACATATATCTCTTGTGGGTCACGTCTCATTTTTGGGGCTTGACAATGTCATTGATTTTTTTTTTAATCACAAAGTTTTCTTTTTATTCTCATCAGATAGTGGTGTGAGAGACAGTGTAATTATAGTCTTTATAAACTCTCAATTTATAAGATATTTTGTAATAACCCAGGAATTTAAAAAAAAATAAAATAAATATATATGTTTTATTTAGTTGTAGTTATATTAATTTTGGTGCAATTATGACAAGAGGAAGGGTTGGTATAGTGGAAGAGTGCATGTGATTTATATATGGGATCCAAAGTTCGAACCTGCTGAAGCATTTAGGAGCTATTCTTTTTAATTTTCTTTATTTTTAGCCTCTAAGTTACCAAAATGCCCTCAGCCTATCAGATATAATTTCTTTTTTCTTCTTCCTCTTTGCTGAATCGTGTTGGGCATCAGAGAGAGAGAGGGAAAGAAAAATCTGGAAGTTGCGTGCGACCTCTGTACCTTCTGCCATTCTCGACCTCTGATCTTCTTCTTCTTCGTTCCTTGTCACCGCCGACGAGGCAGACGAGTTGCCGTGAGGTCGCTGTCGCTGTGCGATGCCCAGGTTCTTGCTCGTTCTTCTCTGTCTCTGTTTGTCTTCTCCACTGTTGCTCTATTTTCGCTGTTCTCATGCGCGTCGTTGGTGTGCGTGAGAGTCAGGTTGCCAGCGCTGCAAACGTGGGCTATGATCGTCCACTGTTAGCAGTTCTAGTCATGAATCCATAGTTCTTCACTCTGCCGTCGATCTCTGTGCTTCTCTTCACTGTTTATGCTGTTGAAGTTTCTTCTTCTTCCTTCATCCTTCCCATTCGTAAGTGATAAATGAATGAAGGGTTGGTGTGATGCTATGGGAGAATTGATTCTTGGGTAGGAGGCTAGTTTAATGTTGTTATTTTGTTCCCCTGTTCAGCTGTGGTTGCATTTTCTTCTTCCCATTTGTGTTACGTTGGTGCATCTAAAGGGAGCAACTTTGATTTTTTTTTCTTTTCTTTATGGAATCTGTGAGTGTGAGAGGTTATAGAGTTGAATGGAAAATTTTTCTTTTGTGTTTTGTTGATACTCATGGCTATTTGTTCAAATATGAAGGGGAGGCTTGAATCAAAAAAAAAAACAGAGAGAGAGAAAGGAAAAGGATGATGTAGATTTGAGATTTAATTGAATTTGATCTAATTATTGGCTATAATACTGACCTTATGAAATCTTTGAAAGTGAAATTGATGAGGAAGAAGGTGGTATTTGTTTAAGTTATAATGCTCATAAAGTGTTTGATTAAATGCCCATGAGGGGACTTTTGTTTGAAATTATAATTATTAAAAATTTCATTAAATTACTTGGAAGACATAATTGGTTGGAATGCTATTATCTTATGAACTTAGTTTGAAATTTACAAAAGAAAATATTTGATTGGGTATTTTTCTATAATTTTGTTGGATCTCGTAAGAAACATGAATTGGCTTGGGTATTGCTCATTTGTGAATTTGAATCAAACATTGTGAAGAAATTTATTGAGAGATTAAGTGAATTCTTGAAAGTTTTATGGTTATTAATTTATAAAATATAGTGTTGCCTTATGATTTAATCTTAGAATCGAATGAGAACTGGAAAGAAATCTTTGTAATTATAGGAATTTAATTAAATTGCATTATCTTATATTCTTATAGGGGGTTTGGAAGAAGAAGATTTTGATAGGAACTAAAAGGGAGAAAATCTTTGAAAATTTGGGAATACCACAGGTAAGTGGATAACGTCCCAATCAATATATATTGAAAATATTTCCTTTTCAAAAGATCGCTTTTAATAATTTATGGATATTTATAAATTTCTCTTGCTTTAGCTACTTTGTTTATTAAATTGCTCTGCTTCTTAAAGTCATGACTTATACTTTTTATATTGATGAAAATGCTTTCTTAAATTCTAGTAGTGCTTTATTTGATAAAGCTAATTAAAAAAAAATTTGTGACCAGTTTATGAGATATTAATTGTGAATTTTATATTTAGAATTATAGGTGCTCTTATATGTTTCATGCGAGTTAGATTTTTAAAAGAGAAATAGTATTTTGAAAGTGATGATTTTCTCGCATGTCTGAAAGTGAATTTAAAAGGGGACTGTATACAGAACGCTGGTTGCTAACGGCAGTTTCGTTAGCCCTTGGCGCGCCATGGTCAAATACTAGCTAGTTTGGATTTCGTGAGCTTTGTTCTCACGTCTGTTATTCGTGGGTCTTGTACCTGCGTCTGTTTCGTGGCTTTGACCACGTCTGGTTAGTTACCCTCGTGGACTATGTGTCCACGTCTGTTTCGTGGCTTCGGCTACGTCTGGTTATTTACCCCTGTGGACTTTGTGTCCATGTTTGTTTTCGTGGCATAAGCCGCGTTTGGTGATTTATTCTTGTGGACTGTGTGTCCACATTTGTTACTTGTTCTGATAAGTCCCTATACTTATGAGTTTTTAAATTTTTATGGATCTATTTTCATTGGTTTTGATTAATGACATGTTTACAATTAGTTATTGCAATTATTTGCTTTATTAAAGTTAAATGATAATGACATTTGATAAGATACTTTAATGAATTATGATTTTATTTAAAGTTACATAGGATCCTTTTATTCCGAATTTATTTAAATCTTCATGGAGATTATTATGTTTTAATTTTCCTTTTATTCATGTTTAATTAGTTATTATTGGGACGTTATTCACTGGAAAATAATTGTTGGTCTCAGATAGTGTAGCTGACGCTGAAACATCTACTGAACATTGAGGAGTTTGTGATTGATTAGAAGCGGAGGAGCTAAGGGTTAAACTTTCTCTTGACGTAAAGTTTTAATTATGAAATTTTATTTTGTAAACTTATTGTTAGGTGCTCCACATAGTCTGTGGTCAGGTTGTTTATGTGGTTATATATTTTGTCTATTGGCTGGAAGGAGCTCTACTCCTGATTGGCTTGATATTTTTGGTTGAAATATTGTTTTGTAGAATTTTCGAGAGATCTTATTTACAGAGGAGATTCTGTCGAAATTTCTACAAAAATATTGAGACTTTTATTACTACCAAAAATGTTTATGTATGTTCTAATTCAAACTAAAATATAATTATCTTTTAGTTATGAAAAGGTTATCCAAATCTTAGGTTTAAGGGATGTGTGATGGATCACATCCTTTGTCGGTCACCCTCTATTTTTGGGGTGTGACATATTCATTTTTAGAAAAATACATATATTAATGAAGTTTATTAAACATATTTTACCCAAACTTCTTTCATTTCCTCCCATTCCATGAAATGGTGGTGGGCGTGGTTTTCTTTCTATCAATATATTAACATCTAAAATTTCATGTCAATTGAGCACATTCTTCTTATATTTTAATATATTTTTGGCATAATTGTATATATTGTGATTGCTCAAATTAAAAAAATGTATATTTTGCTTTGGGTTTACACACTTAGTTTTAATTTAATATTTTTGGTTTAAAATTAGGATGAAAGTAATTCTGGACCTTTAATGATGCTTTTGGGTTGTTTTTAGAAGAAAAAATCGGATACAGAGATGAATTACCACGCTAATTGGGAAAAAGTGCACATTTAGCCAAAGTCGTGACTTTATTCGCAACTTCACTGTTGACGACAAAATGTTACAATTTTTTTTTTAAGCTAAAAAAGCTTGGGTAGTACATATACATGGCTTGCTTGACCCAGAACACATTCTCTAAACATCTTTCATCTCCAGGAAGTCCCTCAAATTATTTTTTGCAGGCTTAAGAATATGATAATTAAGGTCGCGTTTAAGATAGTTTAAGACAGTTTGGACTTTGAAAAATTTCATAACATATTAAGTTTATGGCTTAATTAATATTATGAAGAAATATTCCATGGTAATTTAAATTTACCATGTAATTATTTAAGTAAGGAGAATTTACTCATAAGGAAACGAATTTCAGAATTTAATTTCAAAACATATTTTTTATGAAGGAAAAATTTATAAGATTGAATGAAATTAAATAAATAGTATCTAAAATTTTTGAGAATTTATATTTACTTAAATATTTAAGTTAAGATTTAATTTTTGTTCTTTTAAAAGAACCTTGATTAATAGCAAATAAATAAAAAGTAAAAGGTAAGATAAGATAAGACAATGACAAAATAAAAAGAAAAGGACGAAATAAATAAAAAATAAAAGGAATAATATGCAAATCAACAGTGGGCACGTGGCCGACTATTTGTCAATTTATCCAAAAAAAAAAAGTTTATAAATACCTGGAATCAGACCCCGTAGTGACGTGAGGCATTATGGTTTTCGGCGGCAACCTAAGAGAAATCGCGAGAGAGGAAAGAAAAGGAGTGTTATCGCTGGCGAGGAGAAATTTTTAGGGAACCTGTACAGATATTTTCATACTACATTAAAGCTTTTTAAGACGGGATAAGTATCTTAAAATTTTTGTTCTAGCTAAAATTATAAGATTTAGGTAGATTTAAAATTCGAGACAGATCTAGAGACTGGGTAAAAAAATTGAGTGATGATTCTAGGATTGTCTTGGAAGGATAGAAAATAACTTTAGAGAGCTTTAGATGACTGTGAGTAATTCTAAGAGCTGTACAGATTATTATTAGATCTCTCCAGATCAACTTATAAATTAAGAGTGAATATAGAGAATAAACTATAACTAATTATAATTTATTTTAATTATTTTGTGATGAAAATTTTACTTACTGAATATTTAGGACTTAGAAAACAAGCTCACAAGTACTTTGAAGTTAAAAGGTAATGATTAATATGATTTAGAGTTGTTTGGGAGAATCTTTAGGGAGCTCTAATTACGGTTAGAAATATATATAAAAAATGAATAGAGTTTTTTTTTTTTTTGCCAACTTGATAAAATGAATAAAGTTTAACAAGAATAGTTCTAAATCGTTAAATATAACCTCCATGAGTACTTTGAGACAACTTGAGAACAATAAATAATTAAATATAAATTTTATGTGACTCTAAATTATTATTTATGGATTTGTTAGGAGTTTTTTAAGGGACTCCTTAATTTGGCTTTGATATTTGAGTTAATTAGAGGATTTTTTTATAGAGAAACCTCGGGTTCTTTGGATGAAATCGAACCAAGTTAACTTCTTTTAGATTACTTTGTATTCACGCATTGGTAGATAACTATAAATTTTATAATACTCATATTGAACTGAATCTGAAAACACACGCCTATTATAATGTTTTGTGAAAATCTCGTCTCGTGAAGAGTAAAAAGGAAATTGGTAATTTATGTTGCATAGTGAAACCATTAGGAATGTTACATTGCTTATCTAAAAAATTTAGCATTGGTTAGATGCTAATTGATATTGGTTGATTGTATAATTTAATTGTGATGATAGTGTAATGGTGTAAAATTTGATTCTAATGTGAGGATTCTATAATATCCTGAATTTTGGGCCTAGCAGCTTAAGAATATGCAAGAATTTAGTAAGCTACCAAGCCAAAGTAATCAAAAATTCCTAAAGTGCCCTGAAAAGATAGAATGATTCTTAAAGACCAAATCATAATTTTAAAGTTCTTGGACAAAAGCATAATATTTTTAGAGACTTTAAGGAAATGTCTATAACTGAGGAATGAGCAAGCCCAGAAGTGTCCAAGATAGGTTAAAGAAATAAACAATGCCTAAGAGGATAACAAAGGTATCTAATATTTGTTTTGGAGAATAATTAGGAAAGTTGACAAATTAAACAATGGTAGATTTATTTAACAACTTTATTCTTATGTCCTGAGTCTCCTAGAAAAGGATCATAGTTAGATTCTATAGATTATAGTAGATCCAAAAAGGGCTCAGCGAGATCACAGTAGACCTAGTGGGAAGTTATTGAGCCATAGAGTCTACGACAGTTTCTCTAGAAAAACGATGGTCTAAAATGAGTTTAGAATATAGAGACCTCTTAAGTTTGGACAACTACTATTGTAGAGAGGGTGTCCTTGACTTTTTCTTAAATAATTCAACTATTAACTAGGCTAAGAAATGAAAGAGAAGAAAAGTGAGTAAGAGTAATAGCCTATCCAAAACTAAATGATAATTATTAATGTTCAAGGGAAATTATATGCAATTAAATATAGTGAGAGTATGAGAAAGTACCCAGAGTTTAAAATGATAAAAAATGAATTTTAATCCAAAAATGTCAAACTTGATTGAGGTCAGAATGTAATTTTTGAAAGTTTTAGGTCTTAAAGTGTAATTATAGAAAATACAATTAGCATATGAAAGGATGAAATATTTGCAAGAGAAATACCAATTTTATTGGTTAAGAATTTTTAAAGGAATTTATTATAGAAATAAATTCATTTAGGTTAAGAAAATACCCAAAATTCTAGTTAAGATTAAAAATTCATGGGATGCTAATCCAAGCCAAGGGTTGGTGGACGTGGCTTTGGATCAGAAAAGGGGAAGAAATTATCCATTTTTACTTGGACACAAATTAACCAAGCCAAATTGGAAATCTGAAGAAATAAAATAAAATTGATGAGAAATTAATAAAATTTAGTGGGAGACACTTGGCAATATTGTAGCTTAATAAATGACTGAGTGTCTCACCCTTATTGGACCACATCTTGACCGACTTCCCCAAACCGATGTATTCTTCATTAGTTTCAGTATTTTGATAATTTGGGAACGTCCTTGTTAAGCTGAAAACGGAAAGGAGTAAAGAGAGAAAAGTTGGAGCTCGCGAAGATGTCAAATGGCGGACATGAGGGTTTGAGCTTTTACCATTAATTTCTTCCATTAAACGTTAAAGTTCCTTTAGGAAAAGAAAAAGAAATGTTCGTCTCTTTATGGGCTTCACATCTTTGGTTCTATATCTTCCATTGATGAAGAAATTGATCTCAAGAGCTAGCTTAAAGAGGTAGAATTAAGGAACAAATTCTATAATCTTCAAGAGGCAGGTAAGCATTCTTCAATTATTAGTGTGATTGGGTTGATGATTTATCTGAGAAACCTTGTATAACCTACAGTCCTGTCTCAGATATATTTAAAGTAAAAGGATTTACATAAGAAAATGTTATGTCTGTGAATGCTAGAATGGATTAAATCGCGATAGAGATAAAATATGCATATCTGGACCCAGGATACACTACAAAGAAACAACAAATTAACAATGGAATTTAGTGACAGAAATTTATATCGTCTCTAATCTGTCACAAATCCGCGCTAATTCTGTCACTAAATTTAGCAATTGAACATTCTGTCACTAACAACTTAGTTGATATTCCATCGTTAAATCATTAGAAATAATTTTATTGACGGCATTTAGTGACAAAACGTTCTATCGCTAAAAATTCTGTTACTATTCTATCGCTAAACCGTTAGAAATAATTTAGTGATAGATTTTTTTTTTTGAGGGAAATGCCCATTGCTAATTTTCAAGATATGTTATTTTCATTTTGTAACGAAACTTCTGTCACAAACCTTTCCATCATAATTCCATTACAAATTATTTTAAATTTTATTATATGATTTATAATATATATTTATGTATAATTTATTTAATAATTTATTATGCTATAAATAAATAATTTAATAATTATAGTTTATAATTTTAAATTATTTAGATATTAATAATAATTATAATAATTTAAATTATATATTTAATTATTTTTTTATAACATAGTAATATACCTAATTATTTTTATTAAAAAATAAAAATATTTCAAAAAAATAATGTGAAAATATAAAATTTTATATATTATAAAAATGATAATAAAATATATAGTGATAATAAATTATTTTTTCATTTTAATATTAAATTTTTTATCAAAAAATAATTTTTTAAAATTATAATATAATATAAAATAATTATTATATAAAAATTTAATTTATTTTATTGATATATAAAAATAATGTTAAATAAAATAAATATATTATATAAAAACCTCAGTGTTTGGACTTTCTTTCAAGATGTTGATATTATAATAATTTTATATTATTTAGATATTAATAATAATTATAATAATTTAAATTATATATTTAATTATTTTTTTGATAACATAGTAACATACCTAATTATTGTTATTTAAAAATAAAAATATTTTAAAAAAATAATGCAAAAATATAAAATTTTATATATTATAAAAATGATAATAAAATATATAGTGATAATAAAGTATTTGTTCATTTTAATATTAAATTTTTTAAAATTATAATATAATATAAAATAAGTATTATATAAAAATTTAATTTAATTTAATGATATATAAAAATAATGTTAAATAAAATAAATATATTATATAAAAAACTTAGTGTTTGGACTTTCTTTCAAGATGTTTTGTCTCATTTCTCTTGCCTTCTTCAACTCCCTTGTGCCAATCACTACTCTCATTCCTCTCACTTCCCTGCATCCTTATGTCTAAAAAAACTCAAATAGGAAATATAAATCTAATTTTTCATATGCTGCAACAAAATACACCAACATCCAAATAGGAAATCAGAAAAATCATATGATACCTGTAGATCCGATGCTTCCATGCAACGTCCAACCACAGCCGCCACCGACAAGGCTTAGATGTCTAACCAAATCCAATACCTCCAAGTGCCGTCTATCCAGACCTGTTCAACTAAATCTGATAACTCCAAGCCTCTTTGCCAATAATGGAGAAAGAGAGATGAGCCACAGAAATCACTGATAAGATGAGCCAAATATTGGGAAACTCACGAACACTGATCGAACAAGTTTTGGGAGAAATGGAGAAGGGAATGCTAAGACCATTGAGGAGCTGTCAACTGATAAGGTGAAAAAATAATAAATAAAAAAAGGGTTAAGGTTAAAATATAATGGATGGCCAAGATTGTTTGTTTCTTTATTTAAACGGTGCGTTTAGAGATGAGTTCCATGTACTCATCCTATCGCTTGGCACCGAAACTGATTCTGTGAGAAATGAATCGGGAAAGTGGAAGAAAAATAGATAAGGAGAAGGGCATAATGATAATTTTAGTCAAACTACTAGCAAAATAGAAACCATTTTCTTACACTGGGAGGGTTCGAACTTGGGACCTGATAGTTATATATCTAAGATAACTCCACCATACTACATTCCGTCTTGTTTTGTGGGTACCAAAAACTAATAAAAATACAATTAAAATACCTTAATATAAATTTATCTTATTTTAATTAATTTTTTAACTTTCTTCTTCTGGCTATTACAACAGCATCTTATAACTTGTTCAATTTTAAAGAAAAATATTCCACCTAAGACATTTACATATTAACAAGTGGCCAACAGGGATTGACAAGTTATATGTAACAATTTATATAGAAATCAGAATTTCATGTTAAACTAAAAACATGAGATACTCCATTGACAACTTGGCAACAATCATTGACCACAAGGCAAAGGCTAATGGCAAGTGAGACATCAGCCAATGGCAAGTGTGAATTTATTATATGCAATAGTTTTCTTTAAAATTAAACAAGTTATAAGATATCATGTTGACAATTTGGTAATGACCATTGACCACAAAGTAAAGATTAATGACAAGTGAGGCATCAGCCAATAAAAAGTGGGAAAGTTTCATATTGTAGTTTTCTTTTGTTTCAAACTATGGGTATTTGGTCATTGCCATTTCAATCTTATTCAAGCTTAAGTCCCTAGAGACCTGACAACTATTTAGGAATTTCAAGGAACATTTAGGTATTTTGAATGGTTGTGGGGGGACTTCAAGGTGATTTTCCTTAATTTTATATAATGTTTCATTTTGATTACCTCATTTTATAAAGTATCGTTTAGTTTTTTAACTCTAATATTATTAGTTGCCTCAACAACAAAAAAGTCCTACATTGAACTACTAAATATTGATAAAACATTTTTAAATATTGACATATTAAGTTTATTTTTTTAATAATAATAATGGGCAAAAATATAATCAATTGAAACAAACAATATTAGGGTTAGAGGATTAAAAAGATATTTTATAAAATTAATGGATCAAATTAAAATTTAAAGGTCAAATGCACACTTCAACCAAAATTTTAAAATAACTAAGTAATAATTTTTTTTATAAATAGATATTGACAAAATAGATAAAATCTAAAAATAATTTAATAACAACAAAAACAACAACTTTTTATTATTGTAACCATAAACATAAAATAATATCTATTTTTTTAATCTTTATCAAATAATTTTTTATAAAATTTCTAAACTATCTTCCTTAGGCTTGATGTTCGACATTCTCCCTAATCCGAACAATTGATATCGGATCTTGATTTTAGCATGCAGGAGGTGAGCCATTCCGTTTATAAAGTTAATGAGAAAGAATGGAATCAGTTAAAACACATTGCAAGAAAAACAAAATATGCATAACAAAGAAACTTGATCTAGCGCAGCGCACAGCATCATAGAGATATAAAACAAGGGTGAAATGAGCTATATTTCATTGATCAAGTTGATCGCCGAAAAGAAATAAAAATGGCTGAAATATTAAGCAATTTAAACGAAATTACAATCAAGAGGCAAGAGTTCTACTGAATTGTTTATTTAACAATCACACAAGCATCTAGCAAAGTAAGAACCTAAACCTTAAAAAAAAACTCAAAGAACCCACCCTTACGCCGTTGGAATAACTATCAAGCATGCAACAACAACAATAACAATAATAGAGAAGCATTGTATTTCTTTCTTTTATTTAAAGAGACAGACACTAACAGATAAGAAAAAGCAATGTACATCGACATACTGGAAAAATGTTGGGCATGCCAGTATCCTACGTGGACCAACTTGATTAGAACAAGCAAATGAAGGCTACATCATTTCTGCCACATGTAGGCAACATTAGGGGTGCACGTGGGCTGGACTGGGCTAGGCAAGGCCTTGCCGGATGCCCTGCTCAAAGGATGCATGGGCTGGAAAATGTAACCCGCTACCCAGCCCTGCCCGCAAAATGCCCTATTAGCTTAGGTCGGGCAGGGCAAGCTGGGCACCTTTGGGTCGCCCTGCCCATCAGATAATCTCTCTTTCCATCAATTTTAAATGAAACTACCATAAATCAATAACAATGACCCAGCCCATCAACTCAAAATAACATCCATAAAGATGTAAACCATAAATACAAAATAATAGCTATGATATCCAATTATCTATAATTCAACATCTAACTTGAAATGTAAAACTACTATAAGTCTTGACACATAGTGAAATTATCCATAATGCAATCCAAAATAATAGCTACAATAATCCATTAAAAATAATAAATTTTACAAAAGTTTGGAGCATCATGAAAAAAAAAATAATTTCACAGAGTAGACTTCAATTTACAAAAAGCTTCTTTCTAATTCCTCTTTCTGTCTTTCCTTAAGTCTTAATAATTAATATATAATTGACCCTTTAAAAAATATATTAATGTACTCGGGCTGGGCCAAATAGGCAGGGCATGCTACCCTACCCGTGGCCCGGCCCTGCCCGAACAATGCCCTATCCAAACATGGCCAAGTCATGTTGAGCAGCTTTTTTTAGGGCCGAGTTGGGCAAAATTTTACTGGATTTGGGTGGGCATATCGGGCAATCAGGTTACATGCACACCCCTAGGCAACATGTTCTTGAATACTAACTGGATTGATCTAGCAAAAGATATTAGTCACTTATAATATAATGAATTAATGTTTGAATTCCCAGAGATACACATACATTTGTTACGTGGCGGACACTCTAGATTTGAGATATTGCAAGATAATCATGCAAATGTTTAAAATAATTTTTTTATGCCATTAATGGGCTGACATATTGTTATACAATCCTAGGCGAATAAGCCTTAGGTTACTTTATATATATATATATATATATGCAGGTTACTATTATTAATTATCAATTTATAATATATTCATGTGGATGTCAAGTAGTATACTTCCTCTAGTTTTTCATATTGGTCACCTGGAAGAAATGGATGGTCCAATATATTAGTCATGGAGTGGAATATTAATTAATTTCTTCATAATTATATTTCCCCTCTTCCAATCATTTACGACTACATTTAATTATTAGAGAGAATTTTTTTATCAATTCATGCTGGCAAAATTGGAAAAATATTTCATTTATAGATAATATTAATAACTTAACTAGCTCATTTTAGTTTCAAAAAAGAGGTTACACGTCACTTGTATAAAAAATTAGAGGGTATACAGTATAAAATAAAATTTTAAAAAATTTCAATTACAAATACTGTTATTGACTAAATTATCTCTCTTTAGTTTTAATGAAATAGTTAAATGACTTGTATAAAGTAGTTGCAATTGTTAAGAACAAGTTAGAGGTAGAAAAATGGACTAGCTCAAACCCTAAAGGGTTGGCTTTTTTTGGGCTCGAATCTAAAAAAACCAGCTCATTTAAATTCATTTACCCTTCGAGATTCTCATATGCTAAGCCTGACCCTTAGCATTGCGAGCTCAAGGTCGGCCCATGGGGTTTCAAGCCTTTTTACTATTTTTTTTAATATTTTTTATCAAACTAAAAATACTTTAATAAGTTTAAATGGGTTTAAATAAGCTTAGAAAGTTTAGTTTAACATTTTTTGATAAAAAAAATTTTAAAAATAGATGCAAGCTTCAATGGGCAACCCTTTGCCCATTCAAGCTAACCCATTTAAGCGTACTTAAAATGGGCCCATTAGAGCTAGTTCATTTTGTGATTTCAAAATCCTATATGTAAGCTCAGCATTCCTATTAAACAGACTTAAATAGTTAAGTTTATTGAGCTCGGCTCATTTTTCTTGCTCAAACTATAAGTAGATATTAGCGATGAAAATAAGTCAAATCAAACCAAATTTTGGCCAAACAGACTTGCGCTTACATAGTAGGCTTTACAACATTAAAGAGGCTTTAGTCGTTAAAGCCTACAGTCAACCTAATAGATGTAATATGTATTAATCATTAACTTTAACTATTTAAACAATAATATAATTACACACACATACCCATATGTGTATATATATGTCACACCTTAAAAATTAAACATGATCGGTATGGGATGTATGCATAAACAGACATCCCTTGAGCTTTGATTAAGAAATCTCTAATCTAATATTTAAATTAATATGAAATACAATTCGGAAATTATTGAAACATTTTCCTTTAAACAAAAAGCTTTCTAAACTTTTTGTAGAAATTTTAGCAGGACTTCCTCTATAAATAGAACCTCTTGAAGTCTCTACATTAGCCATATATAGCCCAAATCAAAAATGTAGAGCACTGCTCCTCCATAACAAATAGACAAATAGATTATAGATAATAATCTTATCTATAATTAACATGGAGCAACTAATTATAAATTCAAAATATAACACATAATTAAGTATTTATATCAAAAAGAATGTATCCTCAAAAGATCTTCTAATCAATCTAGCAATGAGCCCTCAAAAGTCAACAGAAGGTACAGCATCAATTATGTTATCTGAAATTAAATAAATACTTTCTAGTGAATAACGTTTCAATATTAATAAAATTTAAAATAAAATGAATAAATGACAATAATTATATAAATTAAAGAGACAACAATTTCATATAAAATATTTTATAAACTTTGAACATAAGAGATTTCATATAGCTTTAAGTAAAATCTTAAACCATTAAATTTATAATATCAAATATCCTTATCACTTGATCTCAAGAAGACAAATAATTAAAATAAATAAATATAGTAACATTTACTAATTTAAACCAATAAAGTATGAAATCACCAAATAATTAAAAACCATATTTCTGGAGACTTAAGAGAACAATTAATAAATGTGGACACACAATCCACAAGAGTAAATAACTGAATGCGATTTAAACTACGAAACATACATGAACACACAATTCATGAGGGTAACTAACCAAACATGGTTGAAGTCATGAAATCGATACAGGTACAAGACTCACAAATAATAGACATGAGAATAAAGCCCACAAAAATCAAACAAACTAATCATTGGCCAAGGTGCGCCAAGGGCTAACAGGACTATCGTTAACAATTAGTGTTCTATATAAAGTCCCTTCAAAACCAATTTTCAAACATATGAGAAAATAATCATTATCGAAATAAAATTGTCTTTTCAATATCAAATTTGCATGAATCATTTAAAACATCAATCCTTCTAAATATAAAAATTTATGATTAACATCTCATAAATTTCTTCACCAATTTTCATGATTGTCTTTATATTGCTAGAACTTGTAGTAGCATTTTCATAAATTTGATAAGCATATGTCATGACTTCAAGAGCTAAAGTAATTTAATTAATAAAACAATCAATACTACAAAAAAAAAAATATCTTAATAATTGTGAATTATTGAAAATAATATTTTAATAAAAATAAATTAGCTCATAACTTAATTGGGCTACTATTTACTTATCCGAAACATTCTCAAGCACATAACTTTCTTTTAGTTTTAATTAGCCACTATGTAATATTGCCTGCGCCTTAATTTCCGATAAAACAAGGACAGATGAAGAGCAGGAATCTAAACTCCCTTCACCGAAACTGTAGCCATGAAAGGGAAAGAAGGGTTTGAAGCAGAAAACAGGCGAGGAAGAAGAAGAACCTGCAAGTCCCCATGGTGACCTTCAACACTAATGAAACAGACTCTTCCGTGCACCCACAGTGAAGCGTCAACTGAACAAGGGAAGAAAAGAGGAGATCGGCATAGAACAAGGGAAGACAAGGAAGAGGTCGCTATCTGGTCGGCATTCCAACAATGGCAGATCTCGCTCCTCTCACACACCCTGGCGCAGGGAAAAAGGAAAAACCAAGGAGGAGGAAGACGAAGGGAGAGATGGGATAGAGGGATGATGCCTCTGGAATTCTCTCTCCCCTTCTGCTCGAACGCTGCATCCCCCAAGTGCAAAGGAATGGAAGGGAGAAAAATATAAAAAGGAACCGTGCTCTCTCCTTTCTTCTTTTATTTTATTATTTTTTTTGTTTTTTTAGGGCATTATGGTAATTTTAAAAACCGAATTCAGGAACCAAATGTGGGCAACAAACATGGGTTACACTAAGCAACTCATTTCCTGTTGCATCTATTCCACTTTTTTTTTTAATAAAAATATCATCAAAATCCATTATTATTAATTTCAAAATTTAATTATTTTCAGGCTCATTACAATATAGGCCTGACCATGTGACTTGTTTGGCCTATTTACTTGATGGGCCAGGTCAAACTCAATCGCTAGTACAGATCTAGATTAAAACTTCTTGTATAATCTTTGATAGGCATGAGTGTAAAAGAAAAAGAGGTTTTTAATATAATGTGATTTATTTTTATTCAAGTTTTTATAAGTTAGAAGTGAAAAGAAAAGAAAATTACCAGGGGACATTTGATTCTAATTGAGAAAGTTAAATCAATTTATTTCTCCAAATTTTTTAGAATACCAAGCAACAGAATCAAGAAAAAAGAAAATACTTTAAAGATATTAAGCATTCAATAGTGAGCCTTATTGTGTGTGTGTGTATGATTCCGAAAAGAAATATTAGATAATGAAAATAGGAAAATGGTAAAATTAAAAGAAAGTAATAATCTATCTTTTAATGGGGGGAAAAAAGACTTGATAAAAATACAATTAATTTCTTATAGAAGGTGACTTGTATAAAAGAAATATAAAAGAAAATACTCATTTTTTCTAATTGTCATTCTTTAATACAAATAATTTTTTTTTGGTAAATATTACCAATCATTAGTTATTTCTTCAAAATTCTAAGGATTATTGTTTTTATAATTAGGTGATTTTGATATACTACTAGTACATTTTTGGATAAAAAGACATTAATTACCTATAAAAATCTATAAATCACCTTTTATATACTGAAAGCTAGGACTTCCAAGGAAAAATGTCTTCTAATATGAAATAGAGGTAAAATATCAAACATAAGAGTAAAAACTAGTCTTACCTCAAGCCAATGATTTTTTAGAAGTGTCATTAAAGATGTTTCTAGACATGAAATATGAAATAGGAACAGATAAGATTATATATGAAACAATGAAATGCAAATACAGTTAAGATGGGTTTCAACTATCTTTCATTGAATTCAATTATTGAACCCATATCCCACTCCATTTACCTTGAATATTCATTTGCATTCACCACTTGATTTACTTTCATTTCCCCTTCAATTATAAGGGGCAGAAAACACTTTCTCCTCGTATCCCTAAAAACAGAAAAGAAAAGGGAAAAAGAAAAGACTTTCTCCCATTTAGTTAGCCACAACTTCCAAGGGAAGACCCTGCCTGTCAAATTCTATCTTCAATCACTTATCTTCCTCGACATGGATCCTACTGTACTCGATCAATGCAAAGCCTTAGTGATCTCCTAGTTATAAGTGATTTTTAATCTTGTCATATTATACTTCCATCATGCAAGAATCTATGATCTCATGTCTGAGGGCATATATAGTAACACAACTATAATAAAATTCAGGAAAAATTACATACAGATCACATATAAAAAAATTAATTACTATAAGATCTATTAACAATTGAGCTAAAATCATTGACAACACATTAATGACCTTAGTTCAATTGTTAATAGACCTTATAATAATTAATTTTCTTACATTGGATTTCAATGTAATTTTCCCTAAGATATACTTATCACCAAATTCATGTGAGCCTATCTCATGATAGGTTTTTTATGTGCCTTGGTCTCCAACACGTGCCTGTGATTCCGTCATTTTGATTTGCATTTCCTTATATGATATCTCATGTCTATCAAACAAAATCATACCAATCTTTATTCATTATTATTCTCACAATAATACACCAAAGATTGCCATGAGACATCGACAATAATTCTATAAATATTCATAGATCCTTATTATAAAATAATCATGACAGAATTATGATGATAATAAAACTTGATTAAAAACAAACAACCTATATGCAACATACGATTAGCTTCACAATTACCATAAGAATGCAATGCAAAAATGTCCTATATACTTTGGGAAGTAATCATGCCTATCTACCAGAATGACCTATCTACTTCACTTCTTCCCCGAATCGGGTGGTGAGATGGTCAAAAGCGCAACACGAAATTTCTTCTCACCCTTCGAGTTCCAGAGGGTTGGAATTTTCTTCAAAACCTAAAGGTTAACATCAATGAAAAATTATGAGTTGTCATCAGAAACTGATGGATTTGCTATATTTAGTTAGTTTAAAAAAATATATATATATATATATATATATAAATATTTTATGGATATCAAGCATGTAGATTTTCTAGTATACATTTCATTTCATTTCATTTCATGGACAAATATGCCTCACAATAGGATAATGAAATCATTGCGCAATTCTGTTAAGCTTTAACCTGAGGCATCGTGCACAACTTGCAATGTATATGTATGACATTAACACATCATCAAAATCTTGATGGTTGCCGCAAAGATACAGACGCCTACGAATCTACGATGTCAAACACAAGCAATGAGAACTGAGAAGAATGAGACGACAGAAGGCACAAAAATTGACAGGCAAGCAGACGGTATAGATTTGATGTCCATATACTATATCCATTCACCAAACAATTATCCGACAAATTTATTCTAGTGAACTCCACCATGACAACAATCATGTAGAGTAGGTAACTGATACGAGCAATGCACTATTTTCAAAGAAAAAGTTAGGCTTTATAGATGGTTCAATACCGTGTGACAACAACTAACTCGCCCAACTTGAGCCATTGGATGCAGTGTAATGCTATGGTAAAAGGTTGTTGAAGAGTAGAATGGAAACGGAAATGAGAGACAGCCATGAGAAAGATATATGGGTAGATCCAGAAGAAAGGTTGGGAAAGGAAGTGCTTCAAGAGAATATGAATCATAACAAGCCATAACCCTCCTCAACCAAGAAAAACAATATCTTCTATCGGACTGCACAAAGCTTAAAGGAGTGTGGGATGACATGTGGCCGCTGGCACCATGACTGATATGCATATGCAGTGGGTGCATTTGTGACACGCAAATGCAGGTGACTGAAATGAAGGAAAGGGAACAATTGATTTCTTAACAGGACTCAATGAAGCATTTGGAACCATCAAAAGTTCAATTCTTGCAATGAAACCATTGCCCAGCCTTACAACTAAGGATGAGCAGCAGTGGCAAATATCAGCCACGAACAAATCTATATACCAAAAGCCTTCGCCTTTCAAGCTCAAGGCACTCACTATGAGAAAGATATGATTGATTGAAAAAAGTAAAAGAAACATAAGCTACAATGTAACCATTGTCAAAAGTTGGGACACGCTGAGGATCACTGTTTAGAAATGATTGGGCATTCATCGGATTTGAGAAAGGGAATTCAGGATAGAAAAGTGAAGCCAACCACTAAAACTGGACAAAAAGTAGTGTAAGTTAATTCATGTGAAAGCCCAATAGTAGGATTAATAGAGGCTGCTATGAATACACTACTAAGAATGCTAGCTCCCAAAGCCAATCTGCTCAACCCAATGCAAATAAGGCTAGTAAAAATTCCAGCATAGGCCTATGAGTTATCAATTATAGGGCAACCAAGCACATTACTTGTGACTGTGACCTCAAAAAAAATCAAGAAAGACCACCAAGCACAGACCAATCCAAATTTCTAATGGACAGTGTCTACTAGATGAGGGTGTTGGAAGAGCCAAGGCGCAATGCTGTTTTGAATATTCCAATGAAATTTACATTCAAAGCTGATGAGAGAGCATAAATTTACAGACCTTAACTGCAAGGACATGGTTAGAGTAGGCAATGTGACAGTTTATACATCCTAGAGCCAGTACAAGATGAAGGGTAGTTATGGTAGTCGGCAAGGCAAGCAACCCAAAAATTTGGCACCAGAGATTGGGTTGTGCATCAGGAGAAATCATGAATTAATGGACAAAGCATGTTGAGATGGATTGTTATTATGTAAGAGCAAGGAAATATTAAGGAGAAATCACAAACACATGGACAAGAAACTAACTAGGTAAATGCATGAAAATATTTTGCAGATATCAGTAAACATTTTCACGTAACTATTTTATTTTATTCTACGTCAAGTTACGTGACACAATAGGATATTGAAAAATATTGCAATTCTGCTAAGATTTTGATTGAGACATTGTGGATGGCTCACAATTTCTGATGCACATCATGGTCCAAAAATTTAAAAAAAAAAAAAAAAGCAATTTTAGGTCAAGGGGCTTAATTATAAACATGGATAATTTTCTCTTTCACAGAATAAAAATAATTACTTATAAAGGAAAAAGGAAGAAGAAAAATCAATTGTAGAAATTGAAGAATTATTACCCCATTGGGCCTTGGGCAAAGATGTGCTGGAATTGTAACATCTCTCACTCCATCAACTTTCATTCCGCAAATTGCTTTATCAAATCCTACTTGAGATAATGAGAATAATCAGCCGCACAATCAAGGAAGCTAATTCTTTCATATAATAAGATTTTTTTTTCCTTAAATTAAATTGTTAATGTTATATAGTAGTGAATGCTGGGCTCTAACGGGACAGCAAGAGCATAAAGTTGGAGTAGCAGAGATGAGAATGTTACGATGGATGTGCGGACATACACGTAAAGATAAAATTCAAAATGAGCACATACGTGAAAAAGTGAGGGTGGCACCTATTGAGGAAAAAATGGTAGAAAATCGGTTGAGATGGTTTGGGCATGTACAAAGAAGACCAAGGGAGGCACCAGTGAGAAGAGTGGAATATATAACTTTGAGTCCGATTAAGAGAGGTAGAGGAAGGCCTAAGAGGACACTCTTGGAAGTTGTTGAACGTGATCTCTTAATTAATAATATTTTTAAAAGCTTAATAAATGATAGAGCACAATGGCGTCTTGCAATCCATATAGCCAACCCCACCTAGTGGGATAAAGGCTTGTTGTTGTTGTTTGTTGTTGTTTGTAAATTGTTATTTTTATTGTTAGACTGATCAGGTTAAATCAATAGTCTTATGTTATGGAGAAGTTAATTTTATATATCAATTAAATGGAAAAAGGAGTATGTCAATTAATGTCAAAGAAATCATTAATAGTTGTTTAACAAAACACATCATAAATAATTTAACCAAAATACAAAGAAACTTGGTCTTATTAAGTTGTGGCCACAACATAAACAGCAGCAATCAAATTCATATTTTTACCATTTTGTCCTTGACCCAAAATCAGTTCCAAAATGCCCCATCCACTTCCAGGCTCATCTTTCTTACTGAGAGGTATATACTTGATTCTTACCTATAATTGAAAATAAACATTATTATTCAATTGAAAATTAGGGGGAAAAAAACTATATCAGTAGAACTTCACATTAATTTATGTCCATGGACAGAGTTAAAAAAAAAAAATTGATGGATAACAATATATAGCAACTAAAAAAGAGGAAAAAAATGAACATCACCTTATCCCCAGTTCTGGCCACTTGATTACCTAGGCCGTTTATCAAATCATGGGGGTCTGCGTATATAAGTTAACCAAGAATAAGTCACAAGTTATGTCTTTACCATTCCCATAATCACTAATATGAATATAGTTTTAGTTTTATTTAACAGTTAAAACCCATCATTTGGCGTACAGTTTGACCTCCCAAACAAATGGAAGTCCAAGAACAAATCTAATCACATTTTAAATTATTCATTTTCCTAAGTTCTTGAAGGCCTAAGGGAATGTACAATCATTTTGGCGGGCATAAGGCAATATAATGGCCTAAATGGCCTTGGCAAAAAGGACAAACTCCAAAAAATTATGTCAAAGTTGTAACATGAAACAAAAGATCGCCTGATGAAATATAAGAATTAATATATTTTGAAGAAGCTTGCTATAAGAGGAAATTTATCTTAATTTTATATTTTATTGCTTTTTGTTTTTTACTCTATTTAGCAAGTGGGTTATTTTATCACTTCATGTATTAAATGAGCTGCAAGTAGATATTTCCTTATAGGGAAGGAAACCTCAAGCTTATATTTTATTTTGTTTTATGTTTCTTTCATAAGAAGGAAACCTCAATTGTGGCTTGTATAAAAAGCCACCATGCAGCACATGTAAAGGAGTTCTTAGATTGAATGAATGAATTTCTGAAGTTATTGTGAATGCTCTCTTTCTCAACTCTACGTCTCTCTCCCTTTGCTCCCCCTCCCTATCAGTTACGCATCTCTCTTCTCTCCCTCTGTTCCTGTCTCCTCTTTCACACTCTCTTTTTGTTTCTTCTCTCACTCCTCCCTCTGTTCAGATCTGTAATAGTGTGTGTGTGTTGCATCAACGCCTAAAACAGTAATAATCATTAATCACAAATTATTAAATTGAGGAGAAATGGAATAAATACCTCCTTGAGTACGTCCTTTATCAAATGACGCTAGACACCTGTTTGGCCTATACAAACGACAATGAAAGTTGTATTCTAAATAGAAAATTGTACCCGAAGAGAAAACAACTTATGCATAGCTGAATAAACATAATAATTATTTCATCATAAAAAGTGTTTGCATAAAATGTACTTTGATGCATAATCTAGTCATACCAATACACACACATGATCTAATCAGAAAGGTTTGCACTATATATAAAATGATCATAAGTTCAAATGAAATTTTCAAACTAAATAATTATCAGATCTACCAGCACCAAACTTGCAGAGATGTGAATGTAGTCACTCTTTAGTTAGTGGGACCTTGACTGAGTTAACACATCAACTCAGCATTCAAATAGTGCTAGAACAGACTCAGAAGATAAAGAAGAGGGGAAATAACAGTTGATTCCCAAAAGCACAATTTAATGAATGTTAGGTCCTTGGAAAAATTTACTAAACGATGGTTGCAAATGAAAATATTAGTTGGAAATTGAAAGTTACATTTGAAATTTAAATGATTGATTTGCAACCTGTACAACTGAATTTGAAATTCAAAAAGTTTTCTTGGGATCTGACTATCCTTCCCCTAAACAAAACAGCAGTAAAGAGGCTCAAAGCCCAAAAAACAACAAACAAAAAGACAGAAACCAGAAAAAAAAAAAAAAGTACAGAGACTTGAACCAACCCTAGGGAATCAAAAGCTGTCTGCCAGACAAATCAGTCTGACCTTCTCCGACATTTCATGCCACGCATAAAAACCCATACTCAGATCCAAGCTATACTCAACCAAAGTGTCCGCGCATTGATTACCTTCACAAGGCACATAGGTAATCCTTGTATTCCAATCCTCTCTCCTCCAGTCCTTAACGTTCACCTGCAGTCTGACTCTACTCTCATTGCTGTCCAAGCCTTCAATTTGTCTCAACACACCTAGAGAATCAACTTCTACCACCACCCTTCTGAATCCAGCTTCCCAACAAAGCTTCAATCCTTCCAACATGCCCCAAGGTTCAGCTTGAGCAGCACAGCAGCTACCCAAATTCTTCAAAAAACCCAGTAGCCACATACCCTTCCAGTCTCATATGATACCACATGACCACATCTCCTACCAAGGGCTCACAGCCCCTACAAACTCCATCTGTGTTGACCTTCACCCTTCCCTTCTCAGGGGAGACCAGCAAACGAGCTCAACAATTCTTGTCTGCTGCACAGAGGAGTTAGCTTCAAATCTGACTCTGCACATATTATGACTAGAACTGAGGATCAGCCAACAAACGTCCTCCACCCTTCTCTCACTTTCCTCCTTTCTAAAGATCCTCCTATTCCTTTCTTTCCAAATAATCCAGCAAGCCACACCAAAGATGACTCTCCACTCAATCCTTTCAACCTTCACTCTACTAAGCTTCAGGTTAGATCTAGCCCAGCTCTTCAGATCCTCACCAAAAAAATTACTCAGCAATTCTGGAGAAAATAGGTAACTCCAAATGACAGAGGCCTTGCTGCAATTCCTCAACATGTGTATCACAGATTCTGGCTCCCCACAAAAGCCACAGCCCTGAGCCACACCCAACCTACGACATTTGTATGAAATCTATTGTGAATAGCAAGCCAAAAGAATCACTAGATTCTCTCAATTCCGGTCATTTCCAAGTCAAATTCCATGCCTTACTAGCTTGCCCCAGTTTATCTCTAAACAACAACTTATATCAGCATCCTCCTCCTCATCAGGAGGTAGCAGCGCATGAAGTCCCCTTTTAACATTCTCAGGTAATACATTCTCCAGAATCTCCCACTTCCATTCACCCTCGTCATTAACTGCTTCAGCAACCTTCCAATATCAGTGAGAATTGGAGAATTTCATATTTATATCTCTCTATTTCCTTTCTCTCTTTTTTCCCCTCTCTTTCTCTCTCTTTCCAATCTAAATTCTATAACATTGCAAATCGAAAGTTACATTTAAAATTTAAATGATTCATTTGACCCATACTGCTGAATTTGCAATTGTTTGAAATGACATCTACCACTTATTTAAAAAAAAAAAAAATTCTTGGATCTAACTGTCATTCCCCTGAAAAAAAAAAAAAAAAATACAGCATGGAGAGAAACAAATATTTACTTGATCATAAGAAAAATTCTATCTATATCTGAATAATGATATATATATATAATCGACTCTAACGTCATGGCCTTTTCCTTCTGCTCTTAAATCTCATGCTGTTTAACAACTCAACTGAGTGTTGATATACTGGATTGTACTGAAGAAATTGACTATTTTTATCGTTGGAAAGGAAACTTTAACTTAGTAAACTTTAAAACCTGGACAGATATCTGTTTACTGCAAATCCTAAAAAGAGAATGAACACACCTCATGCCGTGCTTCAATCCCTGGCTGTGTATGCTTTCTTGCAAATGGATTCAACTCTACGGCGATGGAAAAGAAAGAGAGGCACGACAACGGAACAACTCAGCCCATCATTTCGTTTGCATTCCAAATATTTGATCCAAACTCAGCTGTGAATGGAAAACAGAATTCGAAAATTTGAAAAATATATGTACCTGGGATGAAGACGGGGGAGCCGTCGACGGTGACTGGAGGTGCACTAGACGGCGGCGGGAACGACCAAGAGGAAAAGAAACGACGAACCAGAGAGCCGCGCCCTCACTAGACGTACTGGCGAACAGGAGGAAGCCAATACAGAGAACAGGCAGGGTTTGTGGGCGCACGGGAATGAGGCTAAATAATAAATTAAATAAATAAATAATCGTCACTCGTGAGAAAATTCAATTCAGGTGCCTGCATTTTTGGCTAAGGTCTAAAGACGCTCAGAATAAGGACTGATGATTTTTACATTCTGTAACTCATAAATTTGTTCTCAACCTCAAAAACATCCCTTATGCTTTGATTTGTACAATAGTAGGTTTCTGATTTGTTAAAAATCATTCAGTTAAAGGTAAGACTAATATACTCAACTTTATTGAAAAATTATTCTTCAATTTTATATACTTTTAATTATATATTTATGACTAAAATATATAAAACTTTTTATGAATTTTGAAGCACATAAGCTTAATTCCACTGCTATATAAATTAAGAAAAATGATAATAAAATTTCTTTGAAATATATAAATGATAATTTGATCCATCAAAATGTTATAATTTTCTTGAATTTTTTTAGGTATCTTTCTGTCATTAATAAATTTATATAAATTACTAAATTATTTTTTTAAATAAATGATTTATAAGTTTTATTTAAATACTCACAACTTTCCTTCTTATATTCGTAACAATGCAACAGTAAATTACAACTTCACATGTTAAATTACTTATTTATTATTCTATTGTTGCGAATATAAGAAGGAAAATTATGAATATTTAAACAAAACTTGTGACTCATTTATTTTCAACAAAGGCAATTTGGTAATTTACATAAATTTATTAATGACAGAAAGTCTCTAAAGATTTCAGGAAAATTATAACATTTTAAAAAACCAACTTATCAATTATATATTTTAGAGAGATTTTGTTGTCATTTTTTCTATAAATTATTACATACTTTTTAATATGACATGATAACTTCTATTAATAAAATAATAAAAAAATGTGATAAAAAATAAAAGGTTAAGAAGACACATATTTTAGCTATTTTTTATTTCTTATTAATATTTTTAAATGAACTTAAACTTTCTAAATCCAAACCACATTTTTAATATTATGTTTTGTTTTAAAATTTACTTTCACAAATCTTGATTGTATACTACACAATTTTTCTCCTATGCACCTATGAAAAGATTTGTACCATACACATTTAATCAAGACAATTTATATTTTCTCCAAGTTGCAGGAGAGGCGAAGGAGGCACGGCGCAGAGAAGGAAGCCGCGTCCTAACGAGCATACGTTGAGCAGGTTGATGTCTTCATGAAATTTTTTGGCCGGATATGTTGATAGAACTAATGTATTAATTTTAGGGAGAATTACAGTTAGATTCCACATAAAAAAATTAATTATTATAAAGTTTATTGACAATTAAACTAAACTATATTAATAACAGGTCCTCCCTTAATTTTATTTTATTTGAGGTATATATTTATATTAGGAAAAAGTTATAATAGCCATAAAATTAAATAAATAAATAAATAAATCCAACCCTTGACAGTCGAACACTCCCCATCGTTGCCACCTTCCACAAAGCTCCGCCGCCGTCAATGGCTCCATTAACAATTGATCAATGGAATCTGGCAAAATAGAAAAATCATTACCAGTGAAGAAGAAGAACCCATAAACTATTAACATAACTGATATTTACATATATATGGGGAAAAATGAAACAAAGAACGACCACCAAAAGCAAAGACGATGAAGACGCAGGAACTACTGCACCATGAAACCTTTGTCGAAGACAACGATAAAATCCTAGAACCTACGGCGTTGAACGTTGAACCAGAAATTGCTCGCTTGCTCTAGAAACAGCCTCCACTGAAACCAAACATTTTCAAAAGAAGAAACCTTTTGAGAGAATTACTAGAGCTAGCTTCCACTAATTAACACAGAATGGAGGAAAGTGTAGTAGTGCTTACTTTTACTGCAAATTTTCGCATCGAACTCATTATATTTCGCAAAGATCTATGTGATTGACCAACTTCCAGCTGCAGTTCCGGCCACCTCACATCGTGAAAATTATCTTCTGGCTTCAGAATAAAGCTTGTCGCCCAAAACATTTAAGCAAAAGTCCTTCTTGAGACTTTTTATAAGCCGTCGCCTAAAACGGTGAACTGTTGTGCTTTTAATCTCATTTTGTAGGTAGCTCTAGAGTTAGGATTGAGCATGTAGTTCTTGATTTCTTCTCTCTATTCTGCAGCCGCTTCCTGATCCTAATTTACTGAGAATACTGGCATAGCTCTGACCTGCATCGAGGGGCGTTCGCTCTTTTGAACGACAATGATCTTGTGTTCTTCGAAGAACCAAATTCCTGAGGCAATCTGAGCCAAACTCGTTGGCCTCCCATTTGGTTTCTCTGGGTACGTGCGTAAATTCTACATATTTCGTCGATCTCTTGAATAATTTGGATGGTAGCAGCGAAGTAGTGTACCAATGCCAAGCTACTGCACTTGTATCCACGCTTCGTTGATGCAGCACCAGTTGAGGATCCCTTTCTATCTCAACTTCTTCACATCATCAAATGATCTACTGGCTTCAGAATCTTGCCGAGAGACCTCAATATAGCCCATCCAACAGCTGACACACTATTTTGCTGCAGTTTCATTTGCTTATGGCGCCTCGACAATCTTCCAGATTCCCAGTCAGAAACTCCGGGAAAAGTCGTGACTTAGGGATTGAAGGAAATTTTTGAATGTCTACAAGGAGACAATTGTCATCTTCAATGATCGATATTAGGTCATTTAAAAGGGGGGGGGGGGGGGGAAGCATTCCTTTCACCACATGCAGGCCATATATGTTCTTTTGTCCTCACTTTTGTCCTTGTCGTAGGATGAAGTTCATAGAAGTAAACGAATTTCATTGTTTAAATTTCGCAGACGGCAGAGATCCGAAGCAAAGGCTGATAACGAAGATGCCCCTATCGTCCTATTCGAGACAGCTGCACATATATCTTTCAGAACTCACATGATCTGATCTTTTGTCCCTCGGAAGCATCAGTAGCACTATATTTCATGTTTAAAATATATATAAATAATCTTCGAACCAGCTGGATGAAGCATGCTCTCTTGCTATTATATGAACTTTTATATTTTATATTAATATTTAAAATTAATTTTTTCAAGGTGCTGGTCCCTAAGTTTTGAATTAATGGACACAACGTTGTTAAAAAATATATGAGGCGACTAGGTGGAATAACTAATGAGTTGGCAACACGATGGATGTGAGAGCATTTTCTTCTTCCTTGTTCAATTTTCATCCTCTTCCCTCCGCAAATCACTCATGACACTATGCCATAGGAAGTCTTTGTTAAAGATTAATCTATCCGGTCTTTATTTTAAGCTCCCTCTAACTATCTAATAGGAATCCAATGATATACATACCTTACTTCCTTATTTGCGTTAGAAAGATTACTCCAACTGTGCCATGGAAAGTATTTGATAAAAAAATTACTTATTTTTGGTTTTCATTATAAGGTTCCTCCAACTATCTCACCAAAACCAAGCAATCTTTATTAAATATTACTCCCTTTCTTGTAATATTATAAGGCATCTCTAACATACCCACCTCTAGCCATAGTTAAATTATTCAATTTGTCTAAAAAATAGAATAAATATATAATTTTATCCTCATTTAAATGAAAATTTTTTAAATTTGCATTACATTCTCTCAAACAGCTAATGAGTTTACATAGAGGTAATATTAAAAAAAACTTAATTAATACCTAATAATGTACCCATATTAAAGACAAAAATTGCTTCCAAAATTAAAGGTGTAGTTTTTTTTTTAAACCAATAAAAATGGAGTTATTTTTTACCTTTGTTAGCGCAGGGAACGAGACATTCAATACATGGTTGGGTACAGGCTACAGCTTTCCTACAAACTGTTTGGTATTTATTTTTTAAAATATGTTTACATCAATTTAATTATATTTTACATGTATTCATTGCTCTCCGAAGTTAAATATATCGCTTTCTATCTAGTGCCACTCATTTATATTATTTTTATTCATAATTTTTATAATTCATATAAATGCATCTTGCTGATTGTAATGTTTTTAGCGGTATTGCAAGAGTTGCCACCAAAAGTCTTGTCGCTAATAATTTTTGGTAGCAACAAATATAGTCGTTATCAAAAGTATACTTTGTTGCCATCATCAAAAGTTTTTTGCTACTAAAAGTTAACTTTTGGTGGCGTAATTGTCGCCACTAAAGGTATACTTTTGGCGACGACTATATTTGTCGCCACCAAAAACTATTAGCGATAAGACTTTTGATGGCAAAAAGTTATCACTAAAACCCTTTGGTGACAACAGTTGCTGCCAAAAGTTAATCTTTTTTAAAAGTAAAAAAGCTATCTCATGCCACGTCAGCCCTCCTTGTGCCACATCACCTGCCACGTGTGCGCCACGTCATGCCACGTCATTTGACAACTTGTGCCAAGTCACACCACGTTGCCACCACGTCACGCCACGTGCCATGTCACATATTCATTGTAAAATATGCCTAAGTCAGGATTTGAGCACATGACCTCTACCTCCCAAGGCTTAAGTCCTCCTTTGTTGCTAGTTGAGCTGAAATACACCTACAATTATTATATGTGAAATTAAATATATATTATTTAACTACATACACATATATCAAATAATATATTATTAAAAATATATAGATATATAGTTTATTTTATTTTCATTTATTAATATGTTAAAATAATTTCTATGAGTATATATATACTCCCTCCGTTAAAAAATGTAATGCATTTTTAGTCTTTCGAGGTATAATCATTACATTTTTTTAAAAGTGCCCCTATTGATGAATAATTTTATATTTATTATAGGGTGGCTAAGAGAGGTAAATATAAAAAAATAGGGTTATTTTGAAAGTAGGTAACTATTTTATTAGGAAGTAAAATTTGATTAAAAATACCTTATATTTTTGAATGGAGGGAGTATATATATACATATTATATTTTTTTAATAAAATATTATTTTGTTAGGAAAAATGAACTTAAAATGAAATAATTTTTAAATATTAAATAATTTTCTTATAAACATTTTTACCAATTTTTAAATTTAATTTTTATTTTTTAATTAAAATAATTAAGTATATAATTTAGTTATAAGCATGTATTATATTAGTTTACTTTAAATATCTTTTATATTTTTTCATATTTTTCTCAAAAGTTAATAAATAAAGTATTAAACTTTTATCTTCTCCCAAGTTAAATGCTTCCCTTTCTTTTATTAAAAATAAATTTTATCTATAATTTTTTAATTATCTTAAAAATATGTTAATAAAAAATTTATTGTAATCATATAAATTTTTTTGCTAGTCATTTTGAACAATTATTTTTTATTATCTTTGAGATAGAAAATGGGTGGACATGTGATAAACTAAAAGTAGATGCTAAACAAAAAAACTCCAAATTAAAAATCTAAGTGAATATTTCATAATCAAAATAGAAGAAATCATGTCTTGACTCATTCTAAATTAGTTTAGACTTTCATTAAAGTCTCTTTAACAGAGTCAATCTAAAGTTAATAGCGAATACTTACCAATAACTTTACAATTTAAAATAAATAAATTTTAATAAGTTTATATATAATTTCATTCATAATTCACAATATCGTCAAGTATTCTCTACATAATTTATTTGTTGCTTATTTTAAATAATCATCAAATATGGAGCATATTATTTAAATACTCATGTGGTAGTGAAAAATAGAGCTCAGTAAACAAAGTAGATACCATTTGTATACCAAATCAAGTATCAAGTGCGAAATGTATCAAGTAGTCTATAGTATCATTTGTATCTTATAACATCTATAAATTAAAACCTTAACATTCTAATGTTTATGTATAACTTTACCATTCCAATGTTATTTATTTTCATTTTAAATATAAATACCTTTAGTGGCAACAAATTTTGCCACTAAAAGTATTAATAAAATATTTTTTTAGTTTTTTAATTATTTTTTATGAAAATACTTTTGACAGTGACAAACTGTGGTTATGAAAAGTAATTACATAAATTATTTTTTATGAAAATAATTTTGGTGGCGACAAACCTAGTTACATAAATTATTTTTAATATTTTAATTTTTTTTATAAAAATACAATCGTCGCTGCTAAAAACAATTACATAAATTATTTTAATTATTTTTTATAAAAATATTTTTGGTGGCGACCATTTGTTGCTGCTAAACCAATTACATAAATTATTTTTAATTTTTTAATTATTTTTTATAAAAATACTTTTGGAAGCGACGATTTGTCGCCACTAAAAGTAATTACATAAATTATTTTTTTATGAAAATACTTTTGACAGTGACATTTAAACAATTATATAAATTATTTTTAATTTTTAATTATCTTTATAAAAATACTTTTGACGGAGATAAAAAGTAACGCTGCTAAAAGTAGACCTTTGGCGGTGACTATTTTTGTCGTTGCTAAAAGTTGCCACGAAAAGCCTTTTTTTTTGTAGTCTTATTATCTGTAGAGTAATTTGACTCTTAAATTGTAAGTCTAGAAGTATTTGAAATCCAAAACTCATTTTTTATGCAATATAATGTTCCTTCTTAATTTTTGAAAATGGTACATTATAGCTGCTAACATTAACAAAATTTAACTTTAATCATTAGTTGATCAAAAAATGATCTCAAAAATCATTGAAAATGACCAATTTTTTTTATCCTTTTTGTAATTTTTAAGTTCTTGTTTGTAAATTTTGTCTCATATTACGTAATTTTCTTATTTTTTTATCATTTTCTAGCCATGGTCAAATTTAACTTTTTAACAGTAGGACTACTTTATACAATTTTCAAAAATTAAAAAAAATTATTATATAGAAAATAATTTTTAAATTTTAGATACTTCTAAACCTATAATTTAAGAATGAAATTGCTCCTTAATCCTTGTTTAAACCTAATGCCATGCAAATTTTATTGCATAATATTTGTAATCCATCCTTTGAAGATCCGTAATGCTTTAAAAGGTGTGCAATAGATAGACATACAAGACGTAGATCAAAGGCGGTCAAAGGCATGGGGATATTTTTTTCATTTTAATTTTTCCTTTTTTAAGATATCATTTTAAGATGTTGGTAAAAAAAAAAAATATTATTTTAAGATATTTTTCAATTCGTGCACTTTTTAAGATATTTTAATGTCCCAAAGAGATAATTTTATCCCACTACAACCTAACAAATTTCAAAATATCATGAAAGTTCCTTGGGTCTTTAATTGATCTCTTGATAAAATTTTAAACTAACAAATTTGCAGCTTACATTCTGAAATTTGCATGACTCCTTCTATTTTAATTTGTAACTTGGTTTCCCAATTTAATTTAAGAACACAATTTAAAAAAAACACACAATTTTAAACATTGAATTATTTATAAGATTATTTATTTAAATCTATGAACTAGCAACTTACTCTCTCATGTTTGCAACTTAATCTACTATGATTTGCAATTTTACATCCCAATTTTATTTATGAACATAATCTCAATATTTATTTTTCTCATGAGAATTTACTTGTTTAATTCCAAGAATTTGCAATTTACTCTATTTAATTTGCATTTCCACTTACCTTAGTTTGTAGCTTGAGTTCCAAATTTTATTTAGGGATTGAATCAGAATATTAGTTGGTAACGGTAGTTTTGTTTGCCCTTGGTGCATCATAGTTAAAACATAGCTAACTTGGTATTCGTGAACATCACACTCATGCTTGTTTCGTGGTTTTAAGCCACTTTTGATTGATTATTTAATTACCCTTGTGGATTATATGTTTATACTTGTTTCGTGGCTTCAAGCTACACTTGTTTTATGGCATCTAGTGTAATATCTCAAAACTTAAGCTAAGTGTTTAAGAATAAATTAGAAATTAATTTTTAATTAATGTCGGGTTAAAGTTAGGTGCTTCTTTTGGCCTTGACCGCTCACGGATGGACCTCATTGGAAATCGTTGTGGCTTCTGTTTACCGCTACTCGTGGTTAGAACCTTCAATAATCTTAATTGCCCTTAGTTGAAAAACAGATGCAGTAACTCATTTAAGTGAGTTCAACCATGGACAAATGAAATTTTAATGTACACAACCATCTGTGGTCAAACTGGCAGAATTGCATTTTAAATAGTTGAAAAATGTAGAAAACAAGAAAGAAAAGAGCAAGAACGAGAGACGGCCATTAGGACTGTGCTAGGGTAAGGATTTTCAGCCAATTGAGAGTGATTTGTAATTAGAAATCACTTGGGGTAAGTTTCTAATCTCTTTTCCATTTTAGCTAGTTTTCAATTAGGGTTTCAAATTTCCTCTCCTCTTGATTTTGAATTTCTGGTTCTTGTCTTAGGGGACGTTTTGTTTGTGATAGATTGATGAAATGGAGTTAATGAGAGTTTATAATTGTTACTAGAACAATTGGTGTGAATTATTTAAGATTTATGTCCGATTTTTAGGTGTTTAAGCACACCCTAGATATGAATAGGTAAATGTGCATATTAACTTAGAAGATAATGATTTTAGTTAGATTCATAAGGGTCTAATAAAGCTAATGGGACCATTAGATTGCAAGGTTATATAGTAAAATTAATTTTTGCAATTTTTTAGTTAAATGGGTGATTAGGAAAATTGTGTTTATGATAGACATTGATTTTGAGTTGTTTAATTGTATACTAAATCTCTTGAGATCTTGGAACATCTAATTTGGGAGGTTAGAATTGGACGGGTGCTTCTTTTGAGTGACTTTAGAGGTGGATCTAACCGGGAACCTAAAAGTGTTCTTGGTATTTAAAATTTATGAAATCGCATGTTAAGTATGAAAATGCCATATTATGCTTTTAGAAAATGTGTAAAGTGAATATGAATTGAATTGTTGAAAGTTGTAGATAAATTGAGTAGATTATGTTATATTGTGAATTATGAGGATGATTGGGATTTATTGAGAACTATGCCTATGTTATTTTTGTAATTGAGTACAATGACTGAAAGTATGAACATGTGGGCAAGTGATAATTGTAATGATCTTAAAATTTAAAAAAAATTAAAAAAATATTATTATCACCCAATTTATATTTTATTTAAATTTATTTTATAGCAAATGGAAAAGGGCGAATTAGTGGAAATTATATTAATAGCTTACTTGAAGGTCTAAAGTTTAAATATATTTTTTTCAGAGATATTAATTTTATTTAGTTTAAAATTTTGGAAAATTTACCAAAGTGCCTGTGTCTTTTATGTTATTAGAGAAAATGTTGGGCTTTCGTTTGTAATTTTTGCAATTTCTTAAAGTTCAAATTTATATTTCTTTTATTTTTCTTTCTCCTTCTTCAAAAATTCCAGAAACCAGAGAGATCGCCTCTTCTCTCCCTCTGTTCTTTCGGCATTCATCCTTGCCGCCGCCGGTGTGAGTGTGAGTTAGAGAGAAAGTCGAGAGTCTTAGTCCTTTGTTCTTCTCCATCCATTTCCTTTCTGTGTTTCTGAAGTGTGTGAGGGAGGAGCTAGGCTGTTTAGTCCATCACTGATGTCAATGTTCGCTATGGATCTGCTACTGTCAAGACCCGAAGTTGCGAGTTCGTCTACTCCCCTGCTCCTCCATTGGTCTTCTTTTCATGTAATGGTGATGCCTGAATCTCTCCCCTATTTTCTTGTTACTAAATCCTCCTTTCCCAATTTTTTCTTTGATCTGTTACCGATGCTCGAGTGAGAGAGGAACCAAAATTCTTGATCTCTTTCGCCTTCTCCTTCCTTCCTCGATTGCCTTCAACATTGCGAATGTGGTTGTGAGCTGGAACGCCGTCCGCCGCTACTGGAGATCTAATACATGATTTCTCTTACTCCTCTATTTCGCGATGCTATCTGAGCTCTGTTCAGCTGGCTGTTGTGCATGCATGAGGATCTCTTTCTTCCTCTTCCTTGTTCGAACAGCAGTGTATCCTTTTACTTTTTGATATTATTGATCAAAGGTATGGATTTTCAAATCTCTTTCTTCCTCTTCGGTTCTGTATGTGTGTATGTGTTAGAGAAACCATTAGCTTTGAACTCTCTTTCTTGATGGTCTTGTGTGATTAAGTGCGTGAGTTTATGATGGAAGCCACAAGAATTTCCTTTCCCTCTGTTACTACTGCATGTGACCATTTATGTTGGACATGGGTTTTTAGGAGAAGACTTGTTAAGGTCTATATGTGGCTTAGATAGAGAATTAAGGAAAAGCAAGAAGCTTGTTATATTAATTTTTCTCTTGCACGTACAGTGTTTGATAGAATGATTGAGTGAAAATTTTTATATAAATGAGTGCTTAAACTTTACCAAATTAATCCTAGTTAAATTTTAATGTTTAGGTCACTTGGTTATATATATATATATATATGAATATGTTAATATGTGTTTTGTAATATGTTTATGTGACTAGGATGGTAGATTCTCCTTTATTGCTTGTTCTGATCTTGCACATGCCTGAGCTATGAGAGATTTGAATAAAATGAAGATGGTTTGGCCTAATGGTGTATAGATTAGAGTTTGAACATGTTAGGTGAAATTTTGAAATTGTTAGAGTAGTTTGGGTCTTGAAGCACAAAGGAACAAGAAAGAAATTTGTTATACTTGACGACATTTATGATATTGAATTAAAGGTGTCATAAGATCGGTTGTGGTTGTGTAAGGTAAGAAATTGTACTGTTTTAAATAATGTGTACTTTATGAAGAATTATCGAAGAGCTTTAAGGATAAATTATTTATCAATTACTAAAGGAAGTAGGCATGGTTGAGGTAAACATGTCATTATAGGTGGGAGAAAGGAATAGAAAGAATATAATTCTAAATATGGATAGTAGATTAAGGACAAATAAGGATTGAGGACTTTAAAATTGTTCTAGATTACATATTGGGTTCACGAATGTTAGTTATAAATATATGAATTGGAGTTCTTATTAAAGAAAGTTGTTTATTCTTCTGGTCTAGGTAATAACGTAGCTAAAGGGAAATGGAGAGGTATTTAAAAAAGCACATATTATTAATTTGGGAGTTATCAGGTAAGTGGATAGCGTCCCAACTAATTTATCAATTAATTTTTCTTATTAAAATTTATTTTTTTACATTGATTATTTTAATAATAATTATGTTAATTAGTGGATACTTTGTTAGTTAAATTTCTTCATTTTTAAGTTTTAAGATGATGGTGAAAAATGATTCATCATAGCATATGAATGTTTTACCCGTATGAGATATCCTTTTAGGATTAATAAAATTTCTTTTCATTAGCATTGGCAATTTTTGATTTTTCAATAAATGCAAGTATGAGCATTGGATATGAAATTTGATTCTGGCAAGTTTTAATGCTTAAAAGTATTCATGCGAGTTTGATTTTGAGAATGAGAACTGTATCTTGAAAGTAATGATTTTCTTGCATGTTTGAAAATGATTTTAAAAAGGGATTTTATACAGAACACTGGTTGCTAACGGTAGTTCCGTTAGCCCTTGGCACGCCATGGTACACCTAGCTAGCAGGGTGTTTATAAGAGGTGCTAGCCCCGTGCGATAGCCAACGCATGTGGAACAGTGGGATGGTTATTCGTAAGTATCGTACTCACATTTGTTTCGTGGCTTCAAGCCGCATTTGGTTAGCATTACCTTCGTGGACTGTGTGTCCACATTTGTTTCGTGGCTTCAGCTGCGTTTGGTTGCTTACCCTCATGGATTGTGTGTCCACATTTGTCTTCGTGGCAAGAGCCACGTTTAGTTATTTACCCTCGTGGACTTTGTGTCTACGTTTGTTAATTGTTCTGATAAGTCCCTATAATATGAATTTGATTATTTGATGATTTTACATTCCATTGGTTTTTAATTAGTGAATTATTTATAATTATCTATTTTATTTATTTACTTTCTTGCAATCAAGTGATAATAATACTTGATATGATATTTTAATAGTTCAAGATTTTATTTAAACTTTATAAAATTCTTTTATTTTCAAAGTTTATTAAATTTTTATGAAAATCATTGCCTCTTTGAATTGCATAATTATTTCAAACTTTCCTTTTATTCATGTTCAATTATTTATTGTTGGGACGTTATTCATTGGAAAAGATATTTTGGTCTCAGATGGTATAGTTGAACTCGTGACTCGAGATATCCATTGAGGAGTTTTATTGCTAAATTGAAGTAGAAGAATTATTTTAGTCGAATCTTAATTTGATGAAAAATTGAACTTTATACCTACATTGGTGTCTGGCCTTAGGTGCTACACGTAGACTACAGGTAAGATCCTCACATTTTTTAAAATTAAATATCTTATTTAATATTGTAACAATTTCTAATTACTCTTTTGTCTGTTTGACGTATTAATTTCAATGTTTTTTCGATCACGGCTTAAGGGATATGAGTTTTGGGCTCATATCCCGTGTTGGTCATACCTAATTTTTGGGGTGTGACAATAATATATTATTATGCATGGTTGAGTTTGAGAACATTGATGGCATGATTGTAAAAGCGAAATGGGTAGGAGTTCATCTTAGATGGGAGATTGTTGCACTATAAGTCTGTGCAATGGACAATACTTAGATAACTCCAAATGCTGGATAGCTATGGTACCGACTCCAATAGGAGTTTGGTGTGGTTCTAGATTAGCTAATGAAACTCACTTTGGGAGTATGTATGTGTTTTTAGGAATAACTATGACACCTTATAGGAATTCAATTAACAAGGGAGTTTAATATCATGGATTTTTTTAAACCGTCATATTTTAGGCATATAATATTTCATTTTTTTATTAGTGTATTTTGATAATTATTTTGGATATTTAAATATTTTTGTCCTTATTTGCGTTGAATTCAATCTTTTGATCCTTTAATATCATTCCCCCTAATTTAAACCATTTAACTCATTTTCTTTAGGAAGTTCACATCACACTTATGATGATGAAGATAGGAGGACTTCATTGATGATAAAACTTGTAAATACCTCTATACATGAAATTCTAGGCTTTAATCATGTCATGATATTGGTATTCTCTCTTCACCTAACTCACTAAAAATTTTTTATCAAATGAAAAGGGAAAAATGACACAAAATTAAATTAAGCCCAAAGCTATATCAAAATTCCTCATGACCCATGAACTCCCTGATCAACATCGCACGTACTTGCCTATGAAAAGCATCTCCATAAGTTCTTATTAGTTATTACGAGTCAACATACTACCAGCAATAATGGTCTATATTCAATAATTAATGTCATCGTTCTTTGGGAGCCGCTCTCGATAATGCCAAACTTATTATTATTTTTTAAGCATTGCTGATAGATTTTTTTTTTTTTTGCCATAACATTGCTGTTGGATTTAAAAATTTTAATTTCTTTAAATTAAATGATTCCGTAATCATAAATAATCTAATGGTTGGCAAAAAAAGAAAAAGAATAATCTAATGGAAGCCTTTTGTTTTATATATGACTAGATGCATATGCATGTTCTTACTATGTAAAATAATTCAACTTGATTTATCTTTATTTATTTATTATTTTCACCTTCCATCATCATTAAGATTTAAATACCATGAAATGATTTGTTTTGGCTTGTTGACTGACTTGATTTTCAGTTTCCAATCCTCTCCAAGACACTGTTCTTCATTAGATTGTTATCAGATGTCCCCAAACGGACCATAAGAGATTATATTCGTTTTGCTTTGTGAATAAGCATCTTCATCGTGGGAAACTATTCTTGATCTTGCCAACGTATCGTCTTTGGTGAAAAAGGTATTCTCATTCTCCTTTAGGATTAAAATTGTCTGCTTAAAGAGATATACAATGCTATATTTTTCCTTCACAATTTTGTATATTCAACTGATTTAAATCTCGAGTAGTGTTGCTCATTTTAACAATATTTGAAGGAAGAGGAAGATGCAAGGAGGTTGAAAACTAATATCAATACTGATCTATAGTGTCTTTCTTATGTTTAAGAAAATATTATTGTCTAGAATGAGATGAAATCTCATTCTATCCCTTTTGTCATTCTCTCTTATGGATCGTTTAGATCACATTTTAGTGGTTGATATTTCATTATTTATCTTTTAAATTTTTACATCTCAATTATTTTTTTTTAAAAAATAGTAAATCTGAAATCGTTTTAATTTGATCGGAGCATTCTAGATTGAGAAAACAAATAGGAAGAGAAGAAAGAAAAGAAAATGTATATTAATATATATATATACATATATATAATCCACCGCCGCCGGAATTGTTTATATATGTTTCACTAGTTACTCTTTTGCTCATGTCTTCCTCCACCTTTTGATAGATTTAGTCCTTAATTTACCTTTTACTTTAAACAACTTTACTTTATTATACAACCTTATTGTTTAATCATTTTATCATAGAATTGATCATAACACTGTGACCCCACTCTCTTATCATTAGACTTGATATTTGGATCATTAGAGTCATTTCTCAAAAAATATTAATTCTAGAAAAGTCTCAAGGGACTTGAGAACATTACCACATTTCATGAGAACTCATTGTCATTTACATATTTTAGGAGAGTTTTTCAATCATTTTTCCTTTATCCTTTTCCTTTTTTTGTTTTGTTTATTTTCTTAAAAAAAAATGAGGAGACAGCTTTCTGTGTAGGGCATATTTCCATGATGGAAGCGAGGCCTAATCAAGAAGGTAATTTGTCCAATTCTATTATCCAATAAAAAAAATTATTCCACTTCTTCATAATCCAAGAATCATTACTGCTCCTTTTTTATAAGTAAAAGTATTATCTCTTCATTTCAAAGTATAAGGCATTTTTAGGAAAGATATGGCATTTCAAAATATGAGACACTTTGATAATATGAAAGTTTCATTAAACAGGCTTATCCTAAAATTATCCTCTCTCTCTATTTAATTTTCATCCTCTCTCTTTTCAATATATTAAATGAAGGGTATTTTTGAAAGTTTATATTGTAATTTAAAAAAATTAGTTTGTTAAGTATATTTAATAAGATTTATTATATGGGAGATTTTGTCTAAAGATGTGTTATAATTTGGGATGAACGGAGTACTATTCTTTTTAACATTTTGGGTCAAATGACTTTGTTGTCCCTTAAATTATTTGGTACACTTTGAGTGTTAACATTGTTGCAATGTTGTAACAAACAACAACATTGAACATTAACTTCAAAAAAGAAGCATGTTTGATTGACTTGTGACATGCTGCCTAGGTGAAAAAATATTGAATTAAAGGGCATTTTTACCCATGAAATATTTGTGATGGTGAAAAAAAAAACAACTAGCACCTTAAAGTGTTAATTAATTATGTGGATTAATTGGCATCCTCATTTTTTAACTGAAACATGTCTCATAATATTTAAGGGATCACGCTTGCAAAAACTAAGTATTTATTAATAATAAAAAAAAGTTTATCAAGTCAGAATAACACTCAGTCAACTAATAATATTGTCGCATGTTCTTGTGTGTATATATATAGTAGCCATGCATGTATCTTTAGTCTTTATACTTCCAAATATTTATCTATAATTTTCTTTAAAATTTTTATTTTTAATTTAGTTTTAATAAAGATCGTAAAAGTGCTTTATTCTTTGTCATTTTCTTTATATAATGAATTTATATTCTTAGATATTAAACAAATCTAGAGTAATTTGGTGAAGACCTATGGTAATATTTTTGTTAAATTGAAGAGAAGGCAACCTCCCACTGTCTTACCTTTCAATTTTTATATTCTAATAATACAATGATATTTACTAACAAAAATGGATTTAACCTCATTTTATATATTTAATTCTGTAAAATAATATTTTATAAAATATTACGCTAATGTTATGTTTAATATGTGAGATTAAAAATAGATTAAATTAAATACTATCGGTCTCACAATGGTTTAAAAATTATTGACCATTAAATTAGTATATCACCTGATTTAATGACCATTCTAATTTTTAAGCCTGCTTTTATAAAAGTTCAAGCTTGATAAATTGCCTTTTTTTTTTTGGAAATTTGGTTTCGAAGCTCGACCCTAAAAAAGGGGCTCAAGCCTGGGCAACCCTCCACACCTGTTTTCCCTTTCTGCCTTTTCTTCCCCTATTTTAAATTGCATCATTTTTATCAAGTTTCTAGATTTGATCGATAAAGTTTTTTGGTCTTCATTTTAAACTTAGACTTGATCAAGGTCTAGGATATGGATTTGTATTTATTTATTTCTTTGATTAAGTATTTATTTATTTTGAATTTTAAGAAATTTTAATTTGTATATTATAAATTATTATATTGATTTTTAATTTAAAAAAAAAAAGGGCTTATGAGCCCAGCTCTAAGTCTTTTGAATAAATGGCAAGTTTCATAAATAAGTCTTTTTTAAGAAAGCAGACTTTAAGGCTTAAGCCCATATGAACTTAACCTGCCTGTTTCCTAGCTTTATGAATAATGTATGTTGTGAATGAACTCTATGGTCCTACACATAGGGTGGGTCCCAATTTTGTTTTGGTAGTGTGAGAATTCTCTTCTCTTTTCATTGCCATGTTGCACACTGAATTTCCTCCCTTCTGAGAGGGGAGTCTTTCCATTTTCTTATCATCCTTTTCCCTTTATTTCCAATCCCAATCATAACCATAGATATTACTGCATTAAATGGATTTGTTTTAGTCCATTGATTTAATGAATGGTCATGATTATTGTAATACTTGCCTTGTGTTAGCAAAAACACATCACAATTTAAGAAACAAAGTGTGGTTAAGGAGATAATCCTAAAACCATTTAAGAGACAACCCATTTCAATCATTAAACTAATCCCACCATAGGAAAATACACATGTGAAACAATTTAGAATAGTCTAAAGAATGACATTTAGCATACAGAAGCAAAACTAGGCAAAAGTAGGGGGAAAATTGCTGTCATTACATCATTGACAGCACCTCCTGGGCCAATTTCCACGAGACATCATTTTGTCATTCGACATCCGATTGAAGTGATTTTAGAGCCCACACGTCACTTCTAAAGAGTACTACTATTGTTCTAAATTTCAAGAAAATTCAACAGTTGGATTAAAACTTGTGCATGTTGCACCATCATGTATTGTTATTGTCATGACAGTTTTATTTTGTCGTCATAACAAATCTCCAAACAAATTTTTAGAGTGCACTGTTTCTCTATCTGATGTCTAATTAAGGTGATTCTAAAGCCTACATGTAGCTTATAAATACTTTTACTTGGGACCCAAAATTCAAAAAAATTCAATGGTCAAATTGAAATTTGGACGCCCGGATGCAAAAGTGCTGATTTTAGATAAAAACCATTTTTAAAGTTGTCTAAATCTCATCCTAATGGTTACAAACTTGTGGAAACACCTTGGACAAGTTGAATAGGACTAGGAGTATCTGATGGAATAGTTAAGTGAAAGAAAAACATCTTACATCAAAATTTGATCACCTGAGTGCCATTTCCCAAAATGGACCCTTAACCCCAAAATTCACAAAAATCATGCGAGGGTGGCCAAAAATCATTCTAACACTATATACGCATATAAATACACATGATAAATATTTTCACTTGGCTCAGAGATCCTCGTGGGGCCCACAAACCTACTTTCCCTATCCAAGGTACTTGTTTGCACATACCACTAAATAGTCACAAATACATAATATGTAATACAACCTCTTTGCATTTTTGCTTGTAGAATCACACACACACACACATTAAAATAAAATATTTTCTTGTAGTGAAAACTTGTCTACCATATGAATCCATTAAAATCACTTACCATGACTAAGTTTCCTAGCCACAAGTCTACAAGCAAACAAATACCCTATATAGGCATACAAACCACACATATATTTACATTTATGTACAACCACATCCTACTGGCACATTAACCTAAATACATTATAATACACATGCTTAAAAGAAAGGGGTTGCTATTCTTTTACAATTCACAAACGCAAACTCCTAGCTCTATTCTTTTCCTCGTCCATCACTAGATCCCTCACCTAGACTTGAAAATATAGAAAAGAAAGGGGTGAGACAACCATTGTCTTAGTAATAGAGAAATCTATATTTCTTATTACAAGGAAAGCCATGGTTGAGTATAATAAATAATAGATTCAACATAGCATATAATTAAGCCATTTAGAATATATGAATACATAACATAGGCCGATATAGCCTTTCTTGACCAATAGAATGCCTCCTGGAACTTTCAGCTCCCAAGTTAACTTTGTACCCACTTATACATCCACAGGCATAAAATATAATTTAAGGCATGATCTAATCCATCGAATTGCTTGTTCCCTTCAACTTGAATCTTGATTAGTTGAAGCTAACTCTCTTCTAGAGCCAACCTAACTTACTCGCCATGCACTACTACAAAATAAGCTTACAGGAGTGCTTTTTTTTGACCTTAGGGAGCGCTTTTGAAGCGCTCCCGTATCGAGCGCTCCGAAATGTACAGGAGCGCTTAAAAAAGTGCTCCTGTATGTACGCTATACAGGAGCGCTTTTAGAAAAGCGCTCCCGTAAGAGCGCTTTTAGAAAAGCGCTCCCGTAAGAGCGCTCCGGTCTCTAAGAACACACGTCATGTACGGGAGCGCTCTATATAAGAGTGCTCCTGTATGATGCATACCGGAGCGCTCTCTATAGGAGCGCTCCCATATGCCCCCATACAGGAATGCTCTTTAAAAGAGCGCTCCGGTAAGTTACTTTACAGGAGCGCTCTTCAAATGAGCGTTCCCGTATATTATATTTATTTTTTTAAATTAAAATTTTCAAATTTCTCCTTTTAAATATCTTTAATAATGGAAAATCATAATATCAAAAACTAATTTAAAAATAATATCAACATAAAAATTTATATACAAGAAAAAAATTTGAAACTGATACAACAATTTCAATTTTCTAACTAACCTAGTTTAATTTCTAACAAGCCTAACAAATGAAACTATTATTATTTTTTTAACATTGAAATCTAACTTCCTATCACAAATAGCCAATAATATATTCTGACCATTTTTCAACTAAATCTTCTATTTGCTCCATAGTAAAATGCGAATATCTTGCTCCAACAAAATACTACACAAGATCTGAAAGCAATATATAAGTAATTAACATTATATTAACTTAATTTCAAAGCTTTTGACTTACATTTTCAGGAATGATCAACTCTTGTTGTGTGATTACTTCTCTCATAAACTTCATAACATAGTATCCACACACCCAACCTTGTAATTGTGTAGGTACCTATAAAACAATAAAAGATGTCATTTATATGGTAGAAATAAATTCTAACTTAATTTAAAATACTTCAGTGATGAAGTTATATATATGATACAAGTATTTGCTGTCAAAAATCTGACAGAGTCTCCCCTATAACTTGGAAGTTCCAGAATTTTTCAAAAATTCTACATCAATCTAGAACAACATATTCAGAATAACAAACATAAAATATCAATCAAACAATCATTTAGATATGTACCAACTTTTTTTATTAAGAAAATAATACAAACCTTTATTCTTTTCCATGAATAAAACTCAACAGGATCAGGTCTTTCGGTGTTTGGAGGGGAGACCTTCACCTCCTTGATAACGTGCTACAGCCCTATTATATAATGATTAAGCATACCAAGTAAAAATTAATTGTTATAATAAACATATATAAAGAATATAGAACTAAAAACTTACTGATTAAATAATATCCTCATAGATTTATAGTTCTTAAAGTCACTATCTCTTAATGAATCAAGATAATAAATCACAAGGACGAATGTATTGATACAAACAAGCACCCAATGTTGCCTGAAAATATAAAATATTTCATTAACTAAAATATCAACTAAAGTTAAAAATAAACAATAATAACAATTTACCCTGGATTGTGAGGAGCTAAAAATAACATGTTTTTTTTGCCTTTGGCTTTGAATGCATCAGTAATGTTTTGAGAATGGTAATCAACACTATAGGTACTAGTGTTGTGCGGGCTAATAAATGAAAATTTTGTTATCAATGAGCCTGACACCACAAAAGTATGATATAAGTACCTTCAAAGTGTAGTCTTCATGGCAGCAGCGACGTCGATTCCTCCACTGTATAGCAGCGACCCACAGTGGCAACAGAGGTCTTCACGGCGTCCCTTCCTTTGGTGTACAGCAGCAGCACAGATCTGCAACAACAATACAGATATGGAATAGAGATGCAGATCTGGAACAGCAAACAGCAGACAGCAAACAGCAGATAGCAAATAGCAAAAAAGATGGATGGCGATCTGCAACAGCAATATAGATTTGGAACAGCAAACAACAGACAGCAAACAGCAGAAAAGATAGACGACACAGTGACGGCGATGCAGAGACCGGACAGCGACGGCGGCGGTGATGCAGGAGACCGACGGCAACAGTGATACAGAGGCAGACGGCGATGCGGCACAAAAACAGTGAGAGATGCACGACACAGAGAAGGAACGAGCAGCAACAAAAGAGAGAGAGGTTTGAAAGAAGCTAAATGGAGAAAAGAAAATTGACGGACGAATAATAAGTACATGTGGAAAGACTCTTCCGAAGTGCTTATTACTCTTCCGGAGCGCTCATCGCGAACGAGCGCTCCGGAAGGGCGAGCTATCTTTCGGAGCGCTTAAGTACGAGCGCTCCCGAAGGTATTTTTAAATTTTTATAATTTTTTATATATATTAATTAAGAGCGTTATCTTATTTAGAAGCCTGACATACAAGAGCGCATATTTAGAAAAGCGCTCCGGTAAATTCCGTATTCGTATTTTGGAGCGCTTATTCAAAAAGCACTCCTAAATACCCGCTCTTAAAGATATATTCTGTAGTAGTGATGTGAGGGCTACCTTGGCTTAGGCACTCAACCTCACGCATCACATGTTGAATTCCCTCCCCCACTGAGAGGTGTTGAATACTCAATCCACTAACTTGTTTAGTGCATTGAGCTAACAAATAAGTATGGCAATACTGAGTATTGGCAGTGTGCCATAGAATATCACAAGTCCATACCTCCCCATTAGTGAATTCCCACTGAGATCATGCTTCCTACTCTTTTCTACCTTTCCCAAGTATTGACCACTTCAACACTCTAAGGTAATATAGCATATATAATTCCTCCCTTAAGTAGTTCCTTTGCCTATCTAAGGTACTTTACCGAGTTACATTTCTTTAATTTCCACTTCTAGTTTCTATGATCACAATGCATGCTAGCAAAACCTATTTCCATAAAGAATACCATTGTTAAATAAATAGGAAAAACATATATGCATTATTATAAAAGTAATACCTCGTAAACCCTTATAAAACACATTTTTTTTGCATTCAATCATTTAGAATATGTAATGCATGCTAGCCAATATTATTTACTTAAAAATAGCTAAACAAAGCAATAAAAAATTTAAGTTTCCCCTATTACCTTAATCTTTTTGTACAAAAAGGGTTCCCCTTATACAAGGATAAGACTCGACTTATTTCTTAACATCAAAGTAGGTCCGACCAACAATCCTTATAACCAAAGTAGAGCAACTAAGAAGGAAAGGAAGAAGAAAGACTAAACACGCACACACCACACCTCCGACAGGCATGCAACACAGCAGAAATGGAGAAGAAATTCAGCTACTCTACTAGACTGAAATAGATGAACAACGAGGGAGAGGATTGGAAACTTGCCTACGGTGAGAACCCAAGGTGCAGTTCGATAGAGAAGAGCAAGGGAAGAACTAAAATTGGATGATCACTCAAACTCTCTCATTCTCTTGTTCTATTTCATTTCTTTGCTTTAAAAAAAACTGACCCTTTTTTTTAAATTATAGGAATCAATTTTCTAATTACCAAAATATCCTTAATTTAATGAATCAATAATTTTTTTATAATTCAAATCCGGGCTTTAAGAAAATTTGGGATGTTGTAATTGTGAAAGTTGAGGGAAAGATGATTAAAAAAAAATAGAGACCCCTTCTCCCTCCCTTACATGAATTTTGCTAATATTGATTGATATCCAATATATAAAAACACTTCAGAGAGCACAATCTATGAAACCAAGTTGAAGAAAGTGTTAAGTATTGGCTGAGAAAACTTAATTAAAAAAATAGATGATGAATTGCCTCTTGAATTTCTATGTCCATGAAGTGGAATATTTATAGATTCCTATAATTTACTTCCCTATTTTTCATACAACATATATAGTTTATTTTTTAAAAAATAATTATGTCTCTTTTCCACGTTTTTAAAATTCATTTTCATGTGTAATGTATATTCTATTAATATTATATATTTCGTGCATGACATGCGTGGAAAAAATCTTAATGTTTGAGGCTGGCATAGTTCACTTCTACACACATCACACATTTCGACATTGAAGATTCAAAACTCTCTCCTCACTACTGAATCATACAACTTAAAGAGGAATATAACGTATAATTAATTCTTCGTTCACTTACTGAATCAGAAACTAGGGAATCAATAGTTGATATCTCAGAAATTATATACGGCTTAGGCGCATGGGAAGCTGACAAGGGAGATAAGGTAATATTCTTTTGTATTATTTTGCTTTCTCTTATATTGGTAAATATTGTTATCCACAATTGATAAACTAGCTTCTGAAGTTTTGTATACAAGTTAAATACATGATAAACACTAACAAATACAATATTAAATTTTTGTTGTGTTACTAACAAAATAAAAACAAATATTATAACATAAAAATTCACTTTGTTTGAACCATCAGCAAATGATTGTGAAGTTATTTCAAATTATTTATTTATATTGGCCTTGCAAGCAGCATGGTATTCCATCATTTTCTTAAAAGTATTTCATACTTTTTGCACGATAATTGAATATAACAAATGTTATTTGTTAAAATGTGTCACGAATTACCATATGAAGAATGAATCTGTAAAATATTTTTGACATTTAATATGTCTTATCTTTGTGTACATTAATTTGAAGTATTTCAAAAGGACATGGTGTGAAGTTTCTTTGCAGAATGAAGCTGTGCATAATATTAATTCTTTATTTTCAATTTTAATCGAAATATATAAACGTACCTATTCTTCATTTATAGGTTAGAATCAAGTACCAACTTTATAGTGAGCACGGTGAAGTTGAAGATGAAAAGGGGCCTTTAGAATTGACTTTGGGTGTGTGTGAGACCAAAAATACATATGGCAAAGGTATGTATCTGTTAAATAAGCTGACACCCAACTAGCTTTTTAGAGACTTCAACTAGCTTTTTAGAGCTAGTTAAATAAGGTTCTATATATAGTGTTGGATATAGTTATGACCATTAGAGACTTCAACTAGCTTTTTAAAGCCGTCACATAGCATGCTATATGAAGCTATTGTGAAAAGGAACTATATTCACAAAATTCATTAAATGCTTGTTAGAACTCTACTACATGCATGCATGAGTTAAAACTTGCTTGCATGAGACTAATATAAAGGCTCCTATTAGGCTCATGGTAATTATTGACTGCATGCCTTTTGGAACCCATGTGTGTTTGAGTTAGGTACAAGCACCAGCTTTTCCATAACTCAGAATCACGCATGGACTTAGGCTAGAACTAGCGTGGGCAAGACTCAAAACTTTCCAAAATGGGTAAGAAAAGAATTGAATACAACACTTAGAACAAATCATGTTTGGTTTAGGTGTTCAAGTCTCTCACTATGCAAAACTTGAGTGTCATTAGATAGAAACTCGTGTGGTTGATATTGAACACACAACTATATGTGCATCCACCACTGACTAGAACTTGTGTATATGGGAAGTCCATAATCATGGTCTTCTTTGCCAATCTATTTTTCAAGTGTTTCAACTTTGAAACTTGCGTGTTGAAATTAGATAGTCAACCTTCATTATGTAGCTCTAAAATTCATATGCATCATATTGTAGTTCATGTGTTTGAGTATGGTAAAACCTAAGGCTATTCTAGAACTCTCTATGTGAGCATGCAAACTAGAACTTGTGGAAGAATTCAACACACAAAAACCAATCTTAGGCATTTCATCTAGAACACATATGTTCTAACTAGAGCTCGTGAAAATTAGGCTCAAACATTGAAATGCTTTATAAGTTAAAATTAATATATATGTGAGCCTATGACTTGTTCAAAAAGGTTTTCACCATTGAATGCAAATGCAAGATCTCTATAATGGTTTTTAACATTTGAACTAAGATCAAACCTAGTAAATCTATTTCTTCTCTCATTCTTGCTTCTTTGATTTCTTTAGATGGTTTTGTCATAATATTAATATCCCCAAAACTAACAAAACATTTTCTCAAGTTTTGTATTCATCATAACAAACTATATACAACATTTTCCCACTTTTTGATGATGGCAAAACCTAAGATTGATATTAGTACTCTCAAAACATAATTTTCTCTTTCTTAATATATAAATAACTCAACAAGTAATTTAGAGTAAAAATTTAAAACATGAATACTAAAGAGATCAGAGCAAGCACTACAAAAAAAATGACTTTTAACGGTGATAAAAAGTCACCACCAAAAATCCAAAAGTCACTGCTAAAGGTTTTTAACGATGAAAAGGATTGCCACCAAAAGTTTGGTCACTAATAGTTTGTTTGTCGTTGCCAAAAGCATCTCTTTAGTGGCGACAATTGTTTTTTGCTGCTAAAAGTTTACCTTAAAGTCACTATAAAAAACTATTAACAACTAGACTTTTGATGGCAACCTTTTGGTAGTAAAAAGTCGCCACTAAAAACCTTTAGCGATGACTTTTTGTCACCGGCAAAAGTCATTTTTTTTAAAAAATAAAAGAGCCATCTTATGCCACTTTAACACATCCTCGTGCCACATCAACTGACCACTTGTGCCATATCACCTGCCACGTGTGCACCTCCTTATGCCACGGCACATACCATATCACCCTATCATGTGTGCACCGTGTCATGCCACATCACCTAATAACTTGTGCCACATCACACCACATCACCACCACATGCCACATGAGAGCGTATGTCGCTTACACCCCAAAATAGCTAAGTTAATACTAATATTAGTACTAGTGGCAACTTAGGTCATTCTTCACTAAGGAGGCTAACTAAGGTTAATTAAGGCTAACTAGTAGACTAAACAAACCAAATATTGATTAATTTTAGCTAATTAAACTAAGTGGACAGATTTAATAAAAAATCTAATTAACTAGTGAAATGGACATGGGATTGTTTAAACCTTTCTAAAGTGGAGTCCTAGGAGTTATGGGATGCTAGAATCCTTGTTTATTAATTTTAATTAGGCTTAGATTAATTTCCACTCTCTTGATCCAAATTAAACCACTTACATAATTTTGTATAAGAGTGCCTTCCTAACCAATTCAATTAACCAAGTCCTTGCATGATTTTGTACAAGTCCCTAATCAATTCCTTAGCTAGGTGCAAAGTGATCAAAATCTCCCTTAGTTTCCCTTAAGTGCAGCCTAGCCTATGGTACACACATAAAACATATATTTATATGAATTACAATATATTGGAGAAAATTTCCAGCAACTATAGAAAGAAGAATCAAGTGAAAAAACAATAAACCATTAAGTTAAATACCAATTTTGGTTAATAAAAATAAGATATAATAATGCTCTTAATTTTAAGAATAATATTACATCAACCTAGGTTTAATAAAGAGTGATCATGACCTTTATCTTTCCTTGAGATACTTAGGACTCCTCTAGCATCCTTCCCTCCTATCACTCCTTTTAGATTTAGTCTCTAGTCATCTTGGAACCCACTTGATCAAAATCCTTTCACCATGGCTGAATCATACTCATGAAGACCTTAAAGAAAATAAAGCTTAGGGTTTGAAGAGTGAGGTGGAAGAAAAAGAATGGTGGAGTCGGATTAAGATTTTGATGGTTGGATCATGAGATATAGAGGAGAGAAGGTAAGAGGGAGATGAAGAATAATAGAGAGAGAATGGAGAAGGGTAGAGGTTGGAAAAATGCTAAATGGAGGTGGAATGAATGCTCAAAATGCAATTAGAATAATTTGATTTAAGTCTAGGGTGAAAGAGCCCAACTCTAATGTTTAGTAATGGGTGAAAAATGTCCTAAAGTAATCTTATTCTTTAGCATGGTAAAATGGATGAAAATTTAGATGAAAATGGTCTGAAAATTGAATTAAATAAAGCTAAAGACAATGGAAAATTAAGAGAGACAATAAGTGGAATTAAAGTGTGGTTCAATGTGTGCAAGACCATACAAGGCTTGTACTTTCACCCCAAAACTCAAATGTTTTGGCTCTTGACTCATCAAGTATTCCAATCAATAGTACTCATGTGCCAAATCCAAGGGATACAAACTTACACAAATAAATGTGACATACAAGATCAAAGTTCAAAGCATAGAGATAATAATTGCATTTTCAATTAAAATTAATTTCCAAATATGTGTCATAATGCAATTAAATAATAAAAACTAATTATGATATCATAAACGAGGCTTTAGGGCTTGTCAAATAGCCTAAAACTTGTAAGCCCACACATGCACAAAAATGACCTAGGCTAAGTGTAAGAAAATAAGTTAAACCGAAACTTTGACTTTCCAAAATTATCAACTTGTGAAATTAATTACTCTTAATCTAAAATGAGTTTGAGAAATCTAATTAGACTATTGATCTTCTAGACTAAAAAAAGCATCTTGACAAATTTTCTCAAACATTTTCTCAAAAGTCTATTTTTATGACCAAAATGCCCTTAATGCATAAAATCTTATACTTAAGTGATTTTTCATAATCAATGCAATAAGTATGTAATTTTGGAAAAATAACATGATTTTTGGTTAATAATCTCAAGGAAAAGTGTGTAGTAAATGTGACTTATCAATTCCCCTATACTTGCCTTTTGCACTACTGGCAAAAGTTAAAACCAAAAACAAACTCCCTTAAAATACCAAAACAAGAACAAAGTAAAATAAAACAACTTGTCAAGGGTAATCAAGTTAAAAGTCAAGGAAAGTTTTTACAAAATAAGATATGTTGTTGCTCTAGTTGGAATACCTCATCAACCACAAGCAAACCATTAAAAAGATGCAATTTCATATAGAAAGCCTCACAAAGATAGTGTATGCACTTAAGCACTCAAATATTTAGGGTTTAACATTTTCACTCAAAATCTTTAGCAAAAATGCCCTACTATAAGCTTGTAATCCATACAAAGATAGTGTATGCACTTAAACACTCAAGTGTTTAGGGTTTAATAATTTTACTCAAAATCTTTAGCAAAAATGCCTTACTATAAGTTTGTAATCCCTCTACCTCTCCACTACTAACATGCAAATGTTCTCAAGAATCAAATAGACTTTAATGGGATGTAATGTGATTGTGAAATGAATGCTCTTTGATTTACATGTGAAAGCTAGGGTTTAGCTCAAGGAATTAAGTCTTGGCCACAATGTAAATATGCAATAACATTCAAATGTTTCTAAGACTTCACTATATGGATACAAAGTGAAAAATGGATAAAAATGTATGTGGAATAGATGTGAAAAGCAAAGAAAAAAATATGTAACTTCTAGCCCAAATATCAATCCTTTTATTCAAATTCTTTCTTTTCTTTTTTTTCCTTTTTGATTTTCTCATCATTTTTTTCTTTTCATCTTCCTTCTTTTTTTTTATTTCACATTCCTAGTCATCTCGAGTATCAAGTAATAATGACTTTATTTTCTCATCATTTCCTTTAAACAGTGCAAAATTCAGAATCAAATATGACTTTATTTCCTTTGTCACAATACTGGCTGACACTAATGAGGTTGTGAGGTTGTGAAAGAGTCCTTTGATATTTAGAACATCTTCTACACTTACTTCCTTTCCTCTTCCAATCTTTCCAATCCCAGCAATGTGTCCTTTTTTATTTCCTTTAAAGGTAACATGACCTCTTTCTTTCTCAATCAATTCTACAAATTGATTAGTATCGCCACTCATATGCCTTGAGCACCCATTGTCTATGTACTACTTCTTTTTATTTCTTTTTGAGACTGAGGCAAACTTGTAAGGGAAGATTATTTCACTTTAGGTACCCACTTCTTCATGAGTCCTTTCTTATTAATTGGTTTCCTGGGTATATTGGTACCTTTGGGAACCTATTTCATAGAGCAACTTAAGTCATTCTTCTTATGAAGACACAATTTGACATGGTGACACTTTTTGTTACAGTAAGCACAAGTAATGAAAGGACTGGAGGAATGCACGAGGGCTTATAATAACTATGATAGAATTTTGCAGCCTTCTTTAGCTTCTTCTGAGATGTATTAGTTGTGGGATTATACCCAATGCCTGATCGATCAGAGATGCACCTTTAGGAGCCAATCAGAATGTTTTGCATCTTGGCACCCTGAGTGAACTTAGCTAAATTCCTTTTTAGGCTATTATTTTAATTAGTTAATGCAATGCAATTAGCACATGAATCAAGTTTTTCTTTTTATATACTCTCCTTGTCATAAGAGGTCTTTAATTTGTCCTCTAATTATAAAATTTTCTTTTTAGAACGTGAAAGTTGTTTAAATTGTTCTTGAAACAAATAAAACAAATTATTATATTCAGCTTAGAGCATATCAAAATTTACCTCTTCTGATTGTGATTCAATTAGATTATAATCTTATTCCTCTATTACAAAACATAAGTTGGAAATCTCCTTTTCTTCTTCATCTTCTAATGAGTTGTCTCCCAAAGCTGTAAAGGCCTTCTTTTTATCGAGTTTCTCCTTCTTCTTTTCTTTCTCTTGCTTCTTATGCCACTAAGGATAGTCCCACTTGATGTGCTTAAGTTTCTTGCATCTATAGTAAGTGAGAGGTTCCTTTAAATCTTTACTATTTTTATTGGAAGACTCCTTTCTAAAATTTTCCTTCCCTTTGTAAAATTTTTTGAATCGCCTCACCATCATGGAAAATTTTTCATTCTCATATGACTCCTCGTTTGATTCTACTTCTTCTTTGGCAGCTTTTAGAGAAACCTCCTTTTTCTTTTTGTTCATATCCTCCATGTATTGTAGAAGAGTAGATTCATGTTCTTCTAAACTTTTGAAGAGTGCAGCTATAGAACATATTGAGACACCCTGAGCTTCAGTAATGGCTGTGATCTTTGGTTACCACTCTATTGTAAGACTCTTTAAAATTTTTCTTACTTGCTCTACCTGAGTGTAAGTCTTTTCTAGGTTCAACAAATGATTTATAATGTGAGCAAACCTTATCTTCATTTCTTTAATCGTTTCTCTATCCTTCATTTTGAAAGTTTTATATTCATGTATGAGACTACTCTTCCTATTCTCCTTAACTCCGTTTGTTCCCTTGTGTACTTTCCTCAGAGAATCCCATATTTCTTTTACAGTTGCATAATGAGTGACCCGATAATACTCGGCATGATTGAAGGTGCAAGCAATTGTAAGTTTTGCTTTAGTGTTGAGATTGACAAGCCGCTTATCTTTATTACTCCATTCATCTATGCTCTTTTCTCTCATGAGAGTCAATCATCTCTAATAGTCATGGGAATATATGGACCTTTGGTAACGATGTCCAATATTTCTATATCAACTGCTTCCAGATGCATCATCATACAGCTTTTCTAGAAGGGATAGTCTTCTCCTTTAAACGCAAGTGATCTGGTGGTTGACAATCCTTCACCAAGATTATCATTTGCAAAATTAGCTATTAATAGGATCTTTAACTTTGATTGTCAAATCAACTTTGAGAAACTTTGCTTTGATACTAATTGTAAAGTTCGTCTAAGAGGGGGTGAATTGGGCTAAATATAATTTAAAGTAGATAATGCAAGAATTAAATGATGTAAGGAATAATATCACCAGACAAGGCTAAGTAAAGAGAAGAGAAGCTTTGCACAGAGAGTTTATCTTGGTTCAACTCTAACCACTTGAGCCTACGTCCAATCTCCAAGATAAACTTGAGATTTTTTCACTATCCCTACCAAGATTAAACTGGGCTCTTAGTTGCCATAGTACAATTCAAACTCCTCCTTGAGCTTATAACTTTACTCCTTATAAATGTAATATCAGCTCCCCTTAAGCTTCTCGAGCTTAAGTTCCTCCGTTTCAAGTGAGTAAGAGAAAGATGAACAGAGCAAGTTCAATAATGAACTATTGCTGTTTAAAACTCTCTCTCTCTAAGAATAGATATACAATCAATGAAAGTACAGAGAAAAGAAAATCTGCTAGTGGAAGGTAGTTAGAGAATGAATGCAAGCAGTTGGCTAATTTACTTCATCATCTTCTTCTTCATAAATAAGTCTAATTTATAGTCGATTCTAGAGATTTATCCGTTAAACTCATATATCTGCTGTTGATTACTTCAACTCAGTTTCTCATAACTCTTTCATCTTTTAAGGCAATGGAACAATGCATTTTTGGTGGGTTTACATGTTGTTGGCGCCTTAAGGAAAGTAACAGCTATATGCATTAAATACTCTAATAAAAAGGTAAAAAGGAAGGATACCAGTAGAGCGAAGACATACGAGTAGAAAGAATAAATCAAAGAATGAAGTAAGAGATTAATTTCACCTGTGGTTATACTTAACAATATTCTAGGATGATGAGGAAGTGAACGCAACACTTTGAAGTTGGAAAGAATAAAACTTATAGGAGATTCAAGATGCTCTATTTTTGAAATGAAAAATAGAGGTGAAATATTCAATGACATATCGGTAAAAGTCAGGACATGCCAATATATGTATGAAAGTTTTAGATAAGATAAAGAAGATCCTATACCAAAAGGTGAGAGATATACTAGTAGGATTAATCATAAAATATGTTGACAGAGGAAAATATCTTTAGTGGCAACTTTTTATGTCATTGGTAAAAGTCATTTTTTTTTAGTGAAGGAAATAAACATAACAATAATCAAGAAGATTATATAGGTGTTAGTACATTTATCAATGAAAATGACAAAACCATAGTAGAAAAACATGCAATAAAGTGACAAATTTTTTTTGAAAACAACTAGGCAATACATTTATCTTTACGTCTCTCATTTTTCCCACTTTAGCTTTATGAAAAATAGGGGATTTTTCTAAATTCTTGTTAAATGGCTCTTAATCTTCCTTTGATCTCATAATCATAAATAGGAGGAATGTTGGTAGAGGGGACTGATCACTCCAGCAAGTGCATGGGATATATTTACTAATAAATTTGGAGTATTTCAAGTTGAACCTAGAGGAAGATATAGTGATTTTTGTTATTTAAAGAAAACAAATAAGAGTTTTGAAAAGGATTTAATAATTAATTAAATAACGCAAATAAATAAGAAAAATGGTAAAGGCAATAAACCAACCAATTAAAAAAGCACTAGGATCAAGATTCACCTATTAGGATGGAAAACTATAATTTAGTTAATTTTCTTCCCTTTATTTTTTTGTGATAATCATATCTAATGTATCCTAATTATCTCTCAATATATTAGGGTGTATCTATATAGGTTGAACTAACTCTCACTAATTGTATTGATGAGACCTTAAATAAACAAGTGAGCTACAATATTAGACACCACATATTCTTAAATTATCTCTAACTTAGTTATCTATGTCTATCTCTCTAGGCCTAGGCGAACTATTCATCTCATAGTTCTTTGAATAGCCCATAAACATATTAAATACTAGCCACATAAATAATCAATAATGAAAATGAGAGAGATAAATATAAATAAAATAAAAATTCTTAGACAAAAATCCATGTTCAATGGGAAAAGAAACAAAAGCAAATAACGAACAAAATCCATTCCAGCCAGGCTACTCCCTACCCTGACTCAAATTTTAGTAAAAACTTATAAAGTTAAAACTACAATCCCAGACTAAAAAAACATAAAAAGAATTTAAAGAAGAAGAAAAGAGAAAAATCTTCTAGTTTCCAAGAACTCATCTGGAGTCCTTAATATGCCTTCTAGCCTTTAGATATGAGATTAGATTCTTTAAGAGGCTTTTTGGGGTTTTATTTATAATTAATTTGTCCTCCTTGGGCTTAGAATCTGTCCAGATCATGTCTTATCTAATAAGTTGATATTTGATTTAAAATATAATAAAATTTTAATTTCTATTTTTGGATACTATGTCCATGTGCGGTCAAGGCAAGTTCATTTATGTCCACGCGTGTCAATTAATGAAGGACACTATCCACATGTTCCTTCATGTGTGGTCGAATGTTGAGATGTAGGGATGTCTACAGCTATAGAAGATTTACACCTCTATGGCCGGTCATGTTCAAGACATGTTGGGACCACCACGATGAGTTACATCCATAAGCTGGGAGACCTTCTGTTGTGACTGTGTTCATGAGTGGACACCCCTTTTAGGAGTTGGTACTTGTTTCTGACTATAGGCTTCACAATTTAAGTCAATTTTCATGCTATTTTGTCTCATTTTTCATGCATTAATTAGTCACTATAAGAGAAGAAATAATATATAAATCTACATAAAATATCCACCTATCAGGGACAACTATAAGAAATCTTAAGGATAGGAGGGATTTGAGTGGTGAGAGGTAGATGATAGACTATCATAGTCTAGGTGGAATGGTTACAAGTATTCATGGGGGTGTTTGGTCAAGAGATTCCTCTAGAGAATCCAAATCAATAACCATAGGAACTTTCTATTCTTCTCTTTCTTTTCCCTTATTAGTATTCATACAAGATGCCCCGACCTCAAAATTTTTAGTAAATTAAGTTGGCAAAAATAGATCTTCAATTTTTATCTTAGCCCCAATTCCCTCAAGACTAAATATGTATGCTACCCTTACTTAATATTCTTGTAAGCCTTTATATCCTCAAACTCTTCTTTAATCTCAACCTCAACCTTAATTTTTTTTTTATTTTCCTCTTGAGTTGATGAGGGTGTGAAGTCATTAGTTAGAGTAATAAGAACAGTAGGCTTATAGGAATTCTTTGTCTTAGGGATGGTTTTTGTAACACTTGTCCTGAGTGTTAACAAAGACACATTACAACCAAATAAACTAAGTATGGTTAAGGAGTTGATCCTAAAACTAAGGAAAATCTAAAGTATTAATATATAGTATATGGAACCAAATTGGGCAAACAGAGGCAACTATTGCTGTTATGACAGCCCTCCCTAGCAAACTTTCAGGAGGCACTATTTCACTGTCTAGCTTTGATCGAAGTAATTATAAAGCTCACATGTTATTTTAATGAGTATTAATAGTTTTCCAAATTTTATAAAGATCCAACGGTCATATTAAAATTTAGACATGTTACGAGTTTGAACATTTTTGCTGTCATGACAGCACCTCTGGACCAACTTTCGAAGTGCACCATTTCACCATCTGACCTCTGATCTGAGTCATTCTAGAGTCCATACATCACTTTCAAAGAGTAACACTAGTGTACCAAATTTTAAAAATATCTAATGGTTGTATTAAAATTTATGCACATTACAATATCAGTTGTTGTTGCTATCATGACAGCTTTATTTTGTTATCATGATAGCACCTCTAGATCAACTTTTAGAGTGTACCATTTCTCCATCTGATATTCGATTGAGATGATTTCAAAGTCTACACTAAGATTACAAATCATTTTACTTGTGACCCAAATTTTAGAGAAAACTAATAATCAGATTGAGATTTGGATATCTAGATGCAAAAGTATAGCTTTTTAGTAAAAACTATTTTCAAAATTGTCCAAATCTCATCCTAATGGTCACAAACTTATGGGAATACTTTGGACATGTCAAATAGGACTAGGAGTACCTGATAGAATAATCAAATGATACATATATGAAAATTTGGCTACTCGAGTATCATTTCCCAAAATGGACCTGAAGCTCCCAAAATTTACAAATTACACAAGAGTAGCCAAAAATAATTCCAAACACCATATACACATATGAATACACATGCTAAATATTTTCACTTGACTCAGAGGTCCCCTTGGGGCCCATACACCTACTCTCTCTGTCTAAGGTGTATGTTTGTCCATAACACAATTCGCTCTTACTCTATCAAATTAATCGATCAAAATCACATGCCATAACCAAGTTTCTTGGTCATAAGTCTACAAGCAGATAAAAATTCATACATAGGCATACAATCCATACATAATTGCATACATACATACATACATACATACATACATACATACATATATTCACATCCTACTGGCACCCTAACCTAAATACATTACAATTCACATGCCCAAAGGAAAGGGTTGCAAATCTTTACAATCTACAAGAAAAACACCTAGCTCAGTTTTTTTTCCTGTCCACTACTGGATCCTTCGCTTGGACCTATAAATATTGTAAAGAAATGGGTGAGACAATCACAGTCTCAGTAATAAAGAAATTTATATTCCTTATTATAAGGAAAGCTATAGTCAAGTAAATAAATAATAGATTCAAAATAACATATAATTAAACCAATTAAAATGTTTGAATGCATGACATAGGTCGATATGGCCTTTCCTGACTAATAGAATGCCCCTCATACTCTTTAGCTCGCAGGTAAACTACATACCCACTTATATCTCCATAGGTGCAAAATATAATCTAAGGCATGATCTAATCCATTGGACTACTTGTGTTCCTTTGATGTGGATTCTGAGAAGTTAAAACTAACTCCCTCCCAAATTCAGCCCGACTTACTCTCCATGTGAGAGCTACCTTGGCCTAGGCACTCAACTTCACACTTCTCATGTCAAATTCCCTTTCCTACTGAGAGGTGTCGAACACTCAATCCATTAACCCCTTTAGTGAACTGAGCCCACAAATAGGTATGGCAACACTGAGTACTGGCAATGAGCCATAGAATATCATAAGATCACATGTCCCTAGTAGTGAAGTTCCACCAAGATCATGCCTCCTACCCTTTTCTACCTTCCTTGAGTATTGACTACTTCAACATTCTAAGGTAGTATAACATTTATAATTTCTCCCTTAAGTGATTCCTTAGCCAATTTAAGGAACCTAACCTAGTTGCACTCCCCTAAGTGCAACTCCTCGTCTCTATGATCACAATACATGTTAATAATCTCATTTTCTTAAATAACTTTATTATTAAAGAGATAGTAAATATAGATGCATTATTATCAAAGTAATACCCATAAACCCTCTTAAACATATTTATTGGAATTCAATTGTTTAAAACATGAAATGCATGCTAGATAATATTATCTACTCAAAAAATAGCTAAACAAAGCAATAAGAAATATAAATTCGCTTGTTATCTCAACCCTTTTATACCGAAACGGCTTCCCATTATACAAAAATAAGATTTGGCTTGTTCCTTATCCTCTAATTAAGTTCCACCAATAATTCCTTATAACATACAAGTGATCCACATCACTTATCATGGCAAATAGCATAAAAAAAGACTATAACTCATACCACATGTTCAATGAGCCATAATCCACCCCAATTGTCCATATATTAAACCAACCATTCTCATAGTATCACTTAATTACTAAAACCATTTATTAGCCACCATTAGGCCAATTTCCAAAACATACAATTTTAATCAACCAAGAACCTTCACTTGGCATTACCAACTTTCATAATTAGCCATTATAATGAAAACTAAATCTTAATTTAAATCTTATTAGATTCAAATAGTATAATTATAACTAAATAAATAAGCTCAAACCATTAAAGAGAAAAACCCAATCTCTTAGGGTATAATTTGTGTCCAAAACACCTCTTTTTCATCCAATTGCCCACTTAAAACATTAGAGCACCATATAGAAACTCAAAAAAACCTCCCTAGGACCCAACGAAAACTAAAGCTTAAAAAAACTAAGTAATTGGGGTCAAAATTTAAAATTTTCCTCTTCTAAAAATTTAAGAAAACAAAGAGGGTAGGGAGAGGATTGAAATAAAGAGATTACCTATCATATAACTGAGCTTGCAATAGCTACAAAGCCTCCTGGATCCGAGGCCTAGCTCTGTCTCTTTCCTCCTCTCTTCTTCCTCTTACTCTCTCATCTGTTATTCTTCTTCATGCATTGCTTCTTTGTTCTTTGTTCTTAATTTTGTTTCTACATGCTTCTCTTTAAAAAAAAATGAACTAAATACTTTGGAAAAATTACAAGGAAAGGGTTCAACATTTTTTTGTTATAACACAAAAGCCCGGGGTAACTTTGATAATTTTTTCCATAATTAAAAATAAAATAAAATAAAACTTTTACTTAGTAGAATTCGAACTCTAGACCTTTATCAAATTATTCTAAATTTTAATTTAATTATATATATATATATATATATATTATCTTTTTATTATTTTTAATTAAATTTGGGTCTTAAAAATTTCGGGATGTTACAATTTTCTTTCAAGTAAAGGGTCTAGTGATAGATTGATATGACTTTGGTTCAATAGGTTGATAGGGAGATGGTGGTGGAGTTTTGTAGTCTTTGGATGGTGAGGGTAGAAGATTCTTGTTATAGACTCAATAATATCAAAGAGAGTTTTTTCTGAGTCCTTAGTACCTTTATATGATTGAAAGGATTTAGTAGAGTAGGTAGAATGGGAAGAGGAATGTCATCATATAGATTGGGTGATTTGTACTAAGAGGGAGGAAGTCTTTTTTGACTTTGGCTAGGTGACTTGTGGCTTTGGCTTGGTGAGGAGTAATGATAGGAGGAGGAATCATAACTCACATTCTCAACTATAGGAGATGAGGGAGCCTTCTAGGTCAAGGGGTGAAATGTTAGCCAAACTTGACTTTGGGATCTTGAAGTGATCCATGATAGCTCTTTGTTGAGTATTTAGTAGTTCTTGTTTGTCATATAGCTTTGTCATCAAACTCCTAAGTCCATCCATTATCTCACTCAATTTCCAAACAATACCAAATAACATATCATTCTTCTTACTCACTTCATTCACCAAACAAGCCAAAATCTCATTTGTAACAAGTTGTGCTAAATCTAATAATTGTAACTCATACTTAGTTAGTTTGGATGTTTCCCCCTTTTTCTTATTTCTTTTCATTTTCTCTTTCACCTTCTTAGCAATTGTTCATCTACATTGCCCTCAGCATTAAACACCTATGCATTTAGCTTAAGATGCATCTTCATCTTGAGCATAACAATCTTGTAGAATTCTTTAAAGGCCTTCTTATCATCCCATTCAACATACTTGATATGATACTTCTGAGGGATTATTAATACAATGAGGGGATAGAATATTAGATTCTTTCTTCTTTATACACTAATCCATTGTCTAAAGGATGATGAAATAGCCATGATCAAATTTTCTTCCCTTGATGATCTTGTTCTTAATCTCCAATTCAGTCTCATATCAATAATTGGATGTTATCCTCTTATTGACCAAGAATCTTGCAATAACATAAGCAAGAATCTTATGCTTAAAATGGAAGAAAGTAGGTGTTGATATGTGTCCCTTCACTTATCTGTTGGCACTTCATCCACCATGTAGATGGTCTTATATCTCTCCTTGAAACTAAAGTATTTCTTCTCCTTTAACTCACTATCACTTAACTTAACAACATTCTCATCATATTCTATTTAAAGAACGTCTACTAATGACCTAGGAGTAAGGTACATGTGGATGGCTCTTAATACAACTTGATATCAATTGTGCTTATTATCACACATGAAACTAGCATTAAAGACCTTCACTACATTAGGTGAATATTGATGATTTATCTCTAGAAAACTTCTATAGGGCCTAAGGGTACTCATCTTTTATAAGGTCCCTTTGAGGCTTAATAGGCACCTTCTACTTCTTTAATTGTGGAGATAAAGTGGAAGCAATAGCTTTCTTGGACAATTCTTCATCCTTTTTCCTTTTTTTGGAGTCATCATCACCTTTTTTGACATTAGATCTTCAACTCTAACCCTTGTCAAATAGATAAGAGTGCTAAAGAGAATCAGACTTGAATTAATCTAGAGGTTTTAAAGAGAGGAAATGTACTTGGATGTTTCTTTAGAGGTTATTTTGAGTTGATTGAGTGATGAAATAAGCCTTAATTAGGAACACTCAAAATCATGAATTACCTCAGAACAAATACTAATTTTCATGAAGGGTTAAACACGAAATCACATGAAAATGAGTCAAAACCTCTTTGCACTTTATTCTATGCTAGTTTGCAGCTAGTTTAAAAAATGTGAATATGAAGCACACAAGGGTTTTAAAACATGCAAGCAACACATCCAATTTTTTGTGAAAAAAAAAGATGAGTTCATAAGTGAACCTCCCTTCACATATGATAGCCATTGAGCCACTCTTAGGTTGTCTAAAATATGTGAGCAAGCCTTTTTGATCACGTGAGTCTTGGTGTGCCTTTGAAGTATTGCTCTCTAGATCTCTCATTTTCATAAACACTTATACTTGATCCAGTCCTTAAGGTGAGCTCTCTAGATGTCTCAAACATAGGAGCCATCATCTTAGATCATATGAGTTTAAGACTTCAACACTTCTCATCTCTTCTAGACTTCTAATTTTTATGAGCACACCATTTGCATCATTCTAAAAGTAGATTCATAATATAGTTCTCCTTTTTCTTAAGACAATTTATTGAAATTCAAATTGAAGCCTTAAAACAAATAAGAGGAACTTTGAAACATAAGTTAATGTAACTTTAATAATCAAAATAGAAAATTGACAAAAGATTAAGGATTAGAGATACATTGCAACTCATTGGCATTTAACATTCCTAATTCTCTCCTTAAAAAGGTGAAAGATTCTTCCAAGGGTTTGGTGAATATATTAGCCAATTGTTGAGTAGTTGTCATAAATTTTAGCACAATATTTTCTTTGCACATGATCTCTAAGAAAGTGATGCCTCACATCAATGTGCTTAGTCCTTGAGTGTTTCACTGCACTCTTAGTAAGGTTGATGGTGCTTGTGTCATCATCACATCTGATTGGGCCTTCTTGATGATAAACAGCTAAGTTCTTTAATTGTTCCTTTAACTATAACACTTGACACTACTATAAAAATGGTGATATATAATGGCATTTATTCAACAGTTATAATTAAAAATGTTTTATATTTAAAGGTGGAAAATTAAAAAATATATATTAAATAGTTATTAAATAAACCATTTAATATTGTAGAACAATACTTAATGATTTATTAATGTAATCATAGAGTGTATGAATAAATCAATTTTTTTCCTCTTTGAAAACTTACTCAATGGTTAAAACAAAAAGATTGTTGAGTATTTTATTTAAATACTCAACAGTTATTCAATTTTAACCGTTGTGTATATAAATTATCTGAATAATTTATTTTCTTTTTACTTAAAAAACTTACTCAATGGTTAAAACTAAAAAAACCATTGAGTATTTAGTAGAATACCTAACATTTAATTACTTTTAACCTATTGAGTATTATAATTATCTAAATAAGTTATTGATTTTCTTTAAGACAAGTTATATTCAATGGCTATTGCTGTTGAATATGATCTTTTAAAAATTCATCTCCTTCTTCCTAGAAACTCACACATAGACACGAGCAACATGAGTAGAGAGAGTACCTACATACTAGTAATGGCCGTGCTATACTCTCTACTCTGTACTCTCTTGCGATCTCTTCGGTCACGCTGCTCCTTAGCACATTTCCTTATCCGGTGATGCTTTCTTGTAATCTCTCTCACTCTTTCCCTTCTCCGTTTCCCACCTCTCTCTTCAAACCCTAGTCACAAGTTCCTTTGATTCTCTCCCATTCTCCCTTGATTCTTCTTTTCTTAAACATATATTTAGCAGTTTTTTTTTGTAAAAAATCATTGACTAAATTATGAATATTTAATAGTTAAAAACTATTGAATAAAGGCTTAGAGAATATTTAGTGCCTAATTTCTAAACTATTCATAACCATTGAATATTTCCTAAAATAACCGTTGAACATTGACATTTTTATAGTAGCATGAGCATAGCAACTCTTAACAACTAGGTGCTTAGCCTCACATGATGAGAGAGAGACATTATTCTGCTTTTTGTTGAATCATGAGATTAAACAGCCTCCAAAGAATTTGCAAGTACTTGTGATCTTTTTATTGGTCTTGTACCTAGTATGGTCAGCATCAGTATAGGTCACAAGTTAAGCAGATCCTCCCTTAGGAAATTGAAGTTCCAACTATGTAGTTCCATTCAATACTTAAATATTCTCTCGACAATTGTAAGGTGGGACTCCCTTAAATCAAATTGAAACCTTGCACATATACAAACTGTTAGATAAGCCTGGCACCTAAGAAATGGTGAATTTGCTGTTCTTAAAATTTTCTAAAACTTTTTCCTTACCTAATAAGGAAGATGAACAAAAAAAAAATTTTTATGCAGAGGGCTTTATAAAATAAATGAGTTAAAAAGAAGAAGCTTTACTCAAGAAATTTATCTTGGTTTATTACAACTACTTGGCCTACTTTCAGTTCTCAAAATCACACTTGAGATTTCTCACTTTAACCATAAGTTTAAGTTAGTGTAATCCACAATAGTATATCTACAATACTATACCATTATTGATTTTGTAAAAACAAACACTTACAATACCTGTAAGCAATTGATACTTAGGAAAAAATCTTTTAAGATTTCAAACAAAGACGAGAAATATTTTCAAAGTAATGACTTCCTAAAAGAATGGACATAAATACAATTGAAAGCTTATAAACTAGTTGACATCTTTTTCAAAGAAAAATAGATGCAGTTAGTAAGAATTCAATGCAACACACTTAATGCTCAATAATTTGTTACCTACTCACTCAAACAAGGTCCTATTTATATATTGTAATGAAAAGAGATGCTAGGAACCCTCAAAAATAGAATTAGAGTTGTTAGAGATGTGTAGAAGTGAAAGAAAGTAGAAAAATTACTTTTTTTGCGAACTCATTAAATACACTATCAGAACCTTATTCAAGCATGTATGAGGAAGACACACGTGTGTTAGCTCTAAGCAAAAAGGCTTAGTTCACTTCAAGTATGTTCAAGTGTGTAGTCTCACCCAGGCTAGTGTGTATTAAGAGTCATAAGTATTTTGCTTTAAAAATTCTATTTGTTAAAGCTTAAACAAGTGTGTATCATAAAAGGGGCACATATGAATTAGGTTAAGTACAAGTTCAAGCTATCATACTAGGACTAACACAAGCATGTGCTACCTTGTACCCAAGTGTGATTAGATCACAGAATTTAATCTCGGCTAAGCATGAGATAAGCATGTTCTCATGTTGAGTCAAGCAAGTTCTAGGCAATCTTAAAACACTTGCTTTTACTGGAACACTAAAACACGCGGCATCCTATCTAAGACAAGGGTATATTAGAGGTTAGTGAGAAGTAAAGCTTCTAGACACTAAATCAAGCTAGTATTAGTTCCAATACAAGCTTAAACTAGACCTACTAAGTCCTATAATGCATTACTAAAGGCTGAAACATGCTTGTGTCTTATCCAAGACAAGCATGCATTAGACTAAGAATGCTAAATGAACTCTTAGTGTTTGACATTAAAGTTCTAGGACTTGTGAGCTTATGATATGATCTAATATGAAACATTCTTACCATGCAAAGTATGAAATTGCTCTCAAATAGTTTTCACATTGAATCTAAGAGAAGATGAAATAAATAACCTATTTAAACAAAGTCTTATTCTTCATGCTTATGAGGTTTTGTCACTGATGTTGTAATGACTTGATCTATAGAAATAACAAACACCTTTCTCTTAGTTTTATGTTTATCAAAACACATGATTCAACATTCTTTCCCTTTTTAATGATGACAAAACCTCATATCAAGATTAGTTCCATTAAAATAAAATTTGCTTCTCCTTTAATTAGGCATATGAGTTCAATTATAATAGAAACAAATTAATGAAGAATAAAAATATAAAACTAGTAAATGAAGGCAAAAAGATACTTAATAAAATTATAAATTTCATTGGTGAAAAGATGATACAAGAAGTGTTAGCTTAGGTTACATCAATGAAAATAAAAAAATAAAAAATCAATCAACAACAAATTAAGAACAAGGGCAATAACATAACAATAACATTGCTTAATCTCTCTTCCTCTCCCCCTTTGGCATGATCAAAAGAAAGTTAGTTTGTTAGTAACATGCTAGAACTGAGATTTCAATCTAGCCTCTATGATTTCTCTACTATATAGTAGAGTTAGATTGGCAATAGGCACAACATGGGGATTTCAAGCATGGGAGGTAGAGTAGTATGCTCAAGAGGGTTGTATGGAATCATGGTCCAAGTCTGTGGATCTATAGGATGCAACTCAGGAATAGGCTCAAGATCTCCTTGCTCAGAAAACTCTAGATTTACTTTAGCACTAATTTTTCCTCATTCTTTTCCAAACCAATATCAGTTACTTCCCTTTTTCCTGCTTTTCAACCCCTTTTCTCTCGTACCACCTCTTTTTCTTTTTTAGCCTTAGTCTTAGTAGGTTTAGTGAGTGTGAGGATAAAGGTTCATGATTTTAGATTAAAGGGTTTGAAGGTTTATGGGATTTCTTAGTGGTAGCGGACTTCTTCTTTTTGGTGAAGGACTTGTCAAGGTTTAAGTTGTATAAGAGGTTGATTTTGAGATTTTAGTATTGTTAAGTGTTTTTGGTCTGAAGGTTTTTCTCTAGGTTATCAAGGTGCTTGATTACTCTTCAACTAGCATATCAACTCAAGATTCATCTAGAGTTGCCCCAAAATCAATGCTTAGAGAGTGTGTTTAGTTTAATTTTAGAGGAGAAGGAAGGTTTGGGTCAGGCATAGCATCAAAAAGGGATACAACATAACTTTGGTTTGTTGTTTAGGAAAGGTAAGTGGAGTTTGATGTAGATGGAATTGAATGTGATTTTTATGGTGTGTCAAGTTTTACTTTGGTTGGTTATTTAGGTAAGCCAGTAGGTGTGGAAGAGGAGGTTGTAACCACTTTAATTGAGGGCTCCTTTTGTTGCTTGGACATTTGAGGCTCTTTAATTATCTTAGCAAGAAATTCATTCCACTTCCAAACTATGGTTTTCTCCCTTTTTGAATAATTAAGTTGTCATATACCTAACTATCGCTACTTGTGGTAAGTTAGAACTTCCAAACAGATATAACTAATCATCGAGGCCACTCATGGTGTCAGTAAATACCATATAGTTTTTAGCTACTTCACTTAGGGTGAACTCGCAGCCTAACACAATGATCATCCTTACACACACATATCACAAGATCACATATGGTTAACCATGATCAACATGCTAAAGTCATAAATCAAATTCTTAGCATACATATTTACAAATAGATATACAAAGCTTAACTCTTTTTAAACCATTTTCTCACTTCACATAGGTTTCTAAAATCAAACTCTCTCTCTCTCTCTCTTACACAAACACACTACTATGTATTTCACAAACACCTATAAATGATCTAACATGCAAATAAAAGGGTTACCAGTTGATTTTAACTTATTCCTTTAACTTTTACTTGATCAAATAGTATTCGGGCAACAATAATATACATAATTAAACACTAATAATTAATTCTCAACTCTAACATAAGCACTTCTAGCTACCTATAGCTAATCATACCTCATAACTCACACTATCTTCATAACCCAAACATTTATAACCTTACATTAATCTCATTTAACCTTCATAAGGCTAAATAAATCCATTTTATAGCTTAGATCACATCAAACCTTCAATTCATCATTAGATTTTGCTCAAAATCAATGATGTACAACTCTTATAACTTCATAAAAATTCCAAACCTAGGTTTAGAAATATTAAATAGCCCACAATGGCTCTATTAGAACCAATGGGCTCTTCCAAACCTCCCCAAGAACATAAACCATTCACTTCTAACCCTAAAACTTCACTGCGAAAATCACATAGAAGAGGAGGAGAGTAGAGAGGGAAAGTTTCCTTAATGATTTTAAGATAAAAGACATCTCCAGGTAACATCCCCAGTAAACCTTAGCAAAGCCTAAGAGTCCCTCTTGCATTTTTCCCTTCTATTTAAATTGTGTTCTTATGGCCCTTTTTTTTTGGATAAACATGCTCGTGTGACTTTAAAAACCTGATTTCTGACATTACACCACTATGTAAATGCAATATGTCACAATGTATTGCACAATGGGCCTTATTTCGAATTTCTCACCTCAATTTGATCTTAGGTGGCCTAATTCACTTCCTAGCTCATTCTAAGGCTGTCAAATAGTCTAATAGGTCCTTAGTAATATGAAAAGATAATTAACTCAATTAATTCACTATTTTAATAATTTAAATTTAACTATTTTATTAATCTCGGATTAAAAATTTGAAATGTTACAATTGGTATTTAATTTGCTATAAAGGATTTCCAAACAGAGTTATATATCTAATTCATGGTGGTGCTATTGCCACACATGCATATGTCTTATTGGGTGTGCCATTTTTTGTTAGCATTATTTTCTTTTTTGTCATTTTTTTGGGCATGTTGAAGGAGCTAATCCTCAAACGGTGTGATGAACCTAACCTCTAAATCAAATTGTGAGTTCTTGCAGTCCTTTGCCCAAATTTTCTTTAATACAAGTGCTCAAAAATGAAAAATAGAGATAGAGCAAAATGTAAGAATTGTAGAATGAGAGTAACATAGTATTGTTACTATTTTGAAATGAATTATAGAAATTATAAGACAAAAAATAAAGGAAAAATGCTGGAGAAGCAAGGTTGAAGTTCTACTAGGTGGTGTTGTTCTACTACTTATTGGAAACTTGTTATTCTTTTGCTGGATGTGCGCTGCTTCAGAGGAACTTAAAAGGATTTTTAGAAGGAATTGTTTATACCTTGTTTGATGTTGAAGGTGATGAAGAAGGGTTCATATGTATATATGTCTTGCTTCAATTTTCATAGATAAAGGGATAGTTTTCTCTTACCCCAACTTTTTTAAGGCCACTAGTTGTAGTTTCACCTAAACTTTTCACTTCTTCTTATTTGCCCAAAGTGATGCATGGGTGGTTTTGCACCTATCACCCTCCTCCTTGTGGAAGTATGGGTTAAGTTTGGGCTAAAATGAGATTTTAGCTCAAATAAATATTATAATAGTTTCTCTTAAGTAAAATTAGTTTTTTATATAACTTATAACATATATAAGATTCACAAGGGAAGATAAAGGAAAGTTTTCTTGCAGGATTTGACAAGGGGATTCGCGGTATGAAAGTCGAAGGAACGAGAGAACTGAAAATTCTAGCTGAATATTGTCCAAAAAGTATTCGAACCAATTGGAGAGTAAGTATTTCAAACTTGTATGCCAAAACTTTGAAGCATGTATTTTTTTTTATTGATTTATTATAGTGATTGTTATGTTGAAGAACATGTGATATGTGTTATAGTCTTAATTAGTATGGATTTGTTTGAGGGTTTATGAGCAAATAGAATCCTAAACTCTTGCTCGAAAATTGACCTAGATCTTGAACTTTTAAAATATGCAAAATAAATCCTAAACTATTAAATTCATAATAAAATAAACCCTAGCCATTAAATTTTTTAACACCGTTACTGTCTACGCGAGTACTGTAATAGTCATGGTTAAATTTGTAGGAAAATAAACCCTGAACAGTACCTGTGTGGATAGTAACAATGTTAAAAAGTTAACAGTCAAGGTTTATTTTGCTATAAATTTATAAGTTTAGGGTTTACTTTACATATTTTAAGAGTTCAAGATTTAGGGCAACTTTCGAGCAATAGTTCAGGGTCCTATTTACTCATTAACCCTTTGTTTTATAACCTTACAACATATATAAAATGTACTCTCTAATTTAATTTGATAATGTTTATTGTCCTCTCTGTTGCATGATAACAATTGCTTGCAGTTGTAGATTTTTTTTTTGGTTGACTTCTTATTCCTCTGACATGGATTACTTAGAGAGATGCGGGTTAATTGTTATTTAATACCTTTGTTAACGATGAAACCATTTTTCGTAAAACTGACTCATTATATTAGACATTTTTGGTATTCGTCATTATGACTTTCTTGCAATAAACAAGCATGCTTGATTACCACTTGCGACAAAAGAAAAAAAATGAAGTTGTGGAGTTTGATGCTTGTTTTTGCAAGCTCATATTCAAGTGTAAATTATTATTATTATTATTATTATTATTATTATTATTATTATTATTGTACACTTTTGAATTGAGAATGTTACAAGACAGGAGATTAAATATATCCCTTGTTAGGAAAATTATGAAGAGAAGAATATGAACAAATGATTATAGACAATACAATATTCCTTCACTTGACGGATTATAAATCAAATCATTCCATAACTTGGGTTATGAACAAACTCTAAAGAATGTTAACCTCCTTACTTTATAATCCAATGTAGTGCCCTCTAAATATACTTTAGGGTCACCAATAAACTAAGTAATCAACCAATAATCACTCTAATATTCCAACACCCTCTCAAGTTAATACAACTTAAACTTATCAAATGCCATGGCAGCACCTCATGAACCTCTCCTTTTCATCAACATGGATCGTCAATCTCTTCCGAAGCACAATGTTGACAACCCCTCTTTCATTGTCCAAGAAAATAGTGCTATGCCAACCAAGTGAGAATTCAACACCACTATGCCTTTGTCCTTTGCCTCACTACTGTTTGAAATCCATCCTCTTGACTTTTGGGTTTCCAAGTTATGACTATGCACGTATTAATATATTTGAAATTCTAAACAATGATGCTACAAGCAATTCCAACATTGATATGTATTCAACACAACTATGTTCCTCCAAATTTATGCAGTGAAATGAGTGAAAACACAAAACACTTTAAATCTCTTGAGCAAGGTAATAGAAGATGCCAAGATCTTCAGGATCTGAACTAATCTAGACATTCATGAGAGATCCGATCTTGAATGTTGTGAAGGAAATATGTTCATTTCCCATCACAATCTCCAGAGTACTTATTATGAGGATCAATGGAAAACTCCACTTTGATCATGTTTCACTAGACAAGGGATCAAGAAAAAATGTAACCACTTTGATAGAAACTAATGTCTCGTCAAAATGTCATTTGCAAGAGCTGCGAAATATTGTCTTGTAGCAGACAGACTAGCTTCTTAATAATAAAACTTTTAACAATATCAAGACCTTTATATTTTGAATTGAAACCTAGATCCTTATAATATGTGTACCGAATAAGTGGGGATAACTAGAATAAAGCAGAGAGGAAGACAATAGCAGATAGCAACAGGATGAAAATAGTGTTGTAGATTTTGGGGGCCGCCAAGAGAGCATTTTGACACTTGTGGGGAAGCTATCAAAAGAAGATGATAAAGATGAATCCCACATAATCTTAATATTGTAGCGAGCAAATCCCAGGTCTCTGCTTGTGAAATCTGGGAATGTATAATAGCCTTAAGAATATCAATCTAAGAACCTGCTTCATTCCTAGGAAGGTTGCTTTACTAGAAAGGTTGTGAAACCCAGGGTAGAACGGAAGAGGTTAATATATACTTAACAATATACTTCTTTGGTTCCACTTATAGGTCAGCGAGAGTATTTATTTTGGTTGGCACTTCAATGATTGTAATGTTCATCTTTACCATTTTACCCCTATTAAATCTGGGGAAGTTTATTAAATGCTATAGTAATTTATTTTTAAAGTAGGTATGTTTAGTAGGGGTTAAGTTGAAAACTTGTTGAATTTTTAAATATAATTAATGAGGTTTAATGTCTTCTTTGGTTTTAAAAAATTATTGGATGAGATTTATAAATAGGACCAGAGAGAGTATATACTATTGATAAGTGTTGGACAATCTTTTGTCATTAAAATTGCATATCCCAACAACCATAGTGCCACAGCAAGTATCATCTAGAAAAATAGCATAAATAAATTAAAGCAGAACAGTGGGAAACATACGAAAGTCTCCAAGAAACCATTCAAGAACTGAAATGAAGGCGAGGTTACATTCTTGTCATTCGCCAACCTATGATAGTTACCTTTAAAAAGGTTCAATTAATGACAGTTAGGTCTTCAATAAAATTTTCCAAAAAATAAGGTGTTATAATACTTATTTGCAATTGAAATTCTTGAATTTGCAATTATTTGAATCCATATTTTCAATTTATTTTTCAAAAATTTTATCAAGGATCTAACTATCATTAACTTAATATTCTGGAACCTAATTGTCATTAATATTTTGAAACCTAACTGTCATTGTCCCCTAACTTTTGTGTCTCCGTTATTGAAATTTCTTCCTTCATTTGATTCTGTTTTTTAATTACACACGTTTTTCTTAGTACTGTTGCTAGTTTTACATTAGCCCGTCAATTTTTTGGGTTACTCAATGAGTTAGTCCTAGCTATTCATCTACGTACCCATACTAATGGGAGATTTGCGTTGAATACAAAAGACAGGCACGTAGGTAATGCGGGCCAAATAAGTTATTAAAAAAGGGTGCAATGTTGGAACTTAAAACACAAATTTGGGGCCTTCTGATAATATTGGACAATTGCAATTTCACATTTTCCATTTATTATTTACATTTTCTTTCTCTCTTGAAGAGAATAGTTCGGTATCGCCAAAGGGATCAAGAGATATTTCACGTGACGCTTATAGCAATCTTGGAGTCAAGGTCCGACGCCAGAAGTACTCAACAAAAGTAAGGAGGAAGATTGAAATCAATTTTTCTCTAGATCTTTATATTTGTCCACTAGTACAGAAATAACTTTTTACACTCTGTTTTTGCATAGGTTAAAATGGAACTGGATAGAAAGTTTTTGCAATGACAAGTTTGTAAATAAATGTCATTGTATTTACTTTCTACACCATTTAATAATATAATTAACTAGTGTAAAAAAAAAATTACTTTCTACGCCGGTTGTTGAATAACTAGTATAGAAAGTTTAAAATCTTAAAAAAAATAGAAATTAAGTACTTTCTTTCTACATGAGTTATATATATTTATAATCAGGTGTAAAAAGTAGCTGGAAAAATTTTAAGAAAATTCACTGACTTTCTAAACTGGTTAAATACAAATAAGTGTAGAAAGAGAATGGTTGAAGTGCCTGCGGAGGTTCCTGCTGATGAGGTATGACAGTTATATTCTTATTTATAACTTGTGTTTTACTTACATTACATATTGATACAGCAAGCAATTTTTTTTAATAATTCTTAATTATTTAGCATATTGGCACATCCAAGAAAGTGACTCCATCAACTCAATCCCAACGCCGGATGAATCCGTTCCCACTTCAGTTTCTACAGCTAGCTAATGATAAGAACTTCAAAGATGTGACGTTACCAATTGATCAGGAGGTTTTGGGTTTAAATGACAAAACTGTCAGAATTGAGAAGGAAGATTTGATTCGAATTCTGATACAAGATGAAGTTACCATACAACATATGCATCTGTATATGATGTAAGTATTTTTTTTTAAAATTTTTTTGAATTGAATATCTAAGCATTCAACTCTAGAGACGAAATTAATGTTCATGATTATTGTAGGTATCTTTATCGCCACTGCGCCTCTTTGGGCAAAAGTGACAAATTTGGATTCATTTGCCCACTTCACATCCAAGATATTGGGAATGAAAAAGAAATAAAAGTTAATTATCTTCAGAATAGGCTCAGTGAAGACCGAGACTGTTATTTGGCACCATTTGTTCTTCCGTAAGAAAACATTATCAATTGATGATATATATGCTGCTGTGAAATTTTTATAATGAATTCATACACTATTTTTCAGGAACCATTGGCAATTAGTAATTCTTTGTCCGAAGGAGAATGTCATTTTCTTTTTATGCTCTACTCACAGTGAACCGGGAGAGGATTTGAAAGAGACAATGAATACGTAAGTTACTTTTGTTTGTGATGTGTAAGCTATTGTATAATATAACATATATAACTTCATTCATGTATTTCATCACAGGGCTATGGAAGCATACCAAACCATGAAGGATAAAAAGAAATCATATCAACCGAAGGAGCCTAAATGGATAATGCCTAAGGTAAGTTGTTGGAAAACGAACACTTTAAGGACCTAGCTATATTCAATCATTTCTCCTTTCTTTGATTTTGCCACTAATTATATGTTTTAATCTATAGAGTCATAGACAACCAAAGGGAAGCAATGCATGTGGATACTACGTGATGAAACACATGCTCAATATTGTCACCTTAGGCAATACTAAATTTTCTAAAGAGGTAATTGTATTTTTGAAATTTTTTTTAATTTTTTTGTAATAAGTTAATGTTATGTTTCGTTTTGAATCTACAGATGTTTAACATTCAGGATCCATTGTCTGATGAGGAATTAAAAGAAATCCGGGTTCGTTGGGCAAACACTTTTTTAGAACTCACAAACCTGTGAGTTCAATTTTTTTAGCATAATGTAGTCATTACTCTGTGTGTGTGTGTGTGTGAAGTAGTTGATTGCTCAATCTCTTTGTTAAACTCAAGTACGTAGTTGGATTCAAATAATTTGAACTACCTTTGTACAAATCTGTGTGTGTGTGTGTGTGAAGTAGTTGATTGCTCAATCTCTTTGTTAAACTCAAGTACGTAGTTGGATTCAAATAATTTGAACTACCTTTGTACAAATCTGTGTGTGTGTGTGTGAAGTAGTTGATTGCTCAATGTCTTTGTTAAACTCAAGTACGTAGTTGGTATTCAAATAATTTGAACTCCTTTGTTAAAATCAAACTATAATTTATGCTAGGGTTAAAGTCCATTTTTCCTTGCACTTTTTTGATAAGCGCTAGGCATTCTATAGTGATAAGTGGGGCAATGTTTCCCAAAACTTTTTTTTTTTTGGGAAGCAATTTATCAAAGAATTGTCAATCACGTGACCTGCCAAAATGTATTACGTGTGGGTGCATTGATCACCCCTTGAAATTTCACCCAAATTTAATATTTTGTTGTTTTGATATTTTTCAACTTTGTACTAAAAAAATGGAGGGGAACCTTTAAATTAATGGATAAAATTAATGTTATTGTCTATTTGAATTTACAACTCATTTTTTCCAATTTTAAAATTTGAAACATTGCATTATTTGAAGATACCAATAAGAACTTAAGGGAATTACTTTGCATTTTAAGATTTGTTGGGACTTTACTTGAATAAAATGATTTCTTAAGTGTTATTTCTTTTTTTGAGTATCAATTACTCTAGATATATCATAATTAATATATTTTAGCCTAGTTGGAAAATTGAGCAAGTTACACTTTGATTCTATTCCTCTCTTCCTTCATGTATAAAAAAAGGAGCAATATTACCCCTCTGTTAAGTTTCAAGTAATTTGATTGTTAGTTGACAAAAAAAAAATTATATAGAATAACCTAGAAAATTTAAGAGACTTAATTAATATTAATTTTCGTGTAAAGTCCTTTTATATCATTTATTTGTAATCATTATTATTAGGGAGAATGACAGAAAGGTTTTAAAAAGACTAATTAATTTAACTTAGGTCACAAGCGCCAACTTTAAGAAATTTGTAAATTCATCTCTCAATTTTGAAATTTCCTTATGATGAATTTGTAACTTGTTTTTTAAATTTTAACATGGTTGAAGAATAAATAATTTTTTTTTCCTATTAAAATTTGGAAAACACAAGTTGTAAATTCATCACAATAAAGTTGCAAATTTGAGAGCCGAACTTGAAAATTCTAAAATTGACATTTGAGACCTAAGTTGAATTAATTAATCCTTTCAGGACCTCTCTGTCATTCTTTCTTATTATTATTTACAAATCTCCATACATATTTACATGTCACCTATAAATATAAGAAAAACTAGTTGATTTATTAATATTTGAAAGATAATTTATAAATTTTTTATGAATATTTATAAAAAAATAAAATAGTTAATATTATAACAAGATTTCAAGGTGCTTAGCAAGGTACGTAAAACCGGACCGGTCATTAAACCGGTCATGGCATTGGGTCACGGGTTAGTGGTTCAATCAGGGTTGAACCGGGGGTTGAACCGGTGGCAAACCGGTCATGATTAAAATAATACAATTTAAATAAAAAGACATTAATTATAAAAACATTCAACCAAATCCAACCACTCAAAAGTCTAACAATAATAAAATACTATATTTTTGGACTTAGCATGCTCTATCTCTAATTTTTTATTTTTTGACTTTAATTTTACTTTTTTTGTTATTTTTTTCCGAACTCAGAGCTGTGAAAAATTAAAAATGAAAAAAAAAATCAAAAACGACGTCGTTTTGGGGTAAAAGTCTGAAAAAATATTAACCCGGTTAACCCAGTCAACCCACCGGGTTATCCGGGTTATACCGGGTTGAACCCGGGTTGACCGGGTTACACCGGTTCATTCCCTCACCGGGTTAAGTGCAAACCCAGACCGGACAGGGGACCGGTTCACCGGTTTCCGGGTTGACCCGGCCGGTCCGGTCCGGTTTTCAATACCATGGTGCTTAGTGCTCTTGCAAAAAACATTTAGGGCCAAATTAACACTTTAAGCCTACAATAATAAGCAAAGTCAGATGGTCAATGGGCCCCAAACATAATGCACATACATTGATAGATTATGGTGAAATTGATAGTTCTTAATGGAAGGATAAAATTTCTCCTTGAAAAATAGTTCAGATAAAATTTCTCCTTGAAAAATAGTTCAGGGGGAATATTGCCCCACTTATCAATATAAGTTGCCCAAAACTCCTCAGAAAAAATTCAGGGAGAAAAATGGTCATTAATCTTTTATGCTATTGTGTTTTTTTGGGCTATTTTTGTTTCTAGAAATGTAAACAAAGAGATTGATTATCATTAAGATAGAATATAGAAAAATAACCTTGGTTATATTATTACAATCAAGGTAGAGACACTAGTTAAATGAACAACTAATAAGACTTTCTACACCAATTATTATTACCACTTGAGCCATCAGTTTACTTTGGCAAAGAATATATGAATATAATTAACTTACCTAGACACAATTTTTTTTTAAAAAATTGAGTTATTACATTCACCTCTCCTTAAAAAATTCAGGTCTCCGAATTTAAACAAGTGCTTACCTTAGTTTTCAAATAAATATGGATACTTAGCACACATTTCACTTTCAACTTCACATGTAGCTTATTCTTGAGAATGATTGCATCACAACATTTCACTGAAGCAATTCCTTTGATCACCACTCCTTTACTTGCCTATCAAGAATAGTAATGGGGACTTCTTCATAAGATAAGTTTTGGATCTATTTGAATCTCGTGATTCTCGATTGATCACATGAGAAAGATCATACAAATATTTACTTAGCATTGATATGTGAAATATTTCATAACCTAAAAATTTGAGTCATGATTGGTGCATAGGCTAAGTAAACACAATACCACCTAGCCTAGCTAGCCTATGACAAAGTTCAACCACATCAACCCAAATTTATAGAACTTTTAAAAGAGACTAACTTTTATTAAAAAAACATAATCACAGTTGCATAAAAGTACTAAGCTTTAAAAAAAATTAAAGTAATCAAAATCAATGAACAAATATTTGGATGTCAATTAAATAACTGTTTGATGTTATTATTGAACTGACACAATACTATGACATTAGTTCTCCATAGTAGTCACAACACTACAATATTCCACATTATCTTTATTCTAACTTATCCTACCTAATTCATCTGTAATGTTTAACCCTAGAGCAGTTTACTCAACAATTCGCTGATTTGTAAATAATGAATGTAAAAGGGTGAGTCTACCATTGGCCCAGTGAAGCACAAATAGCAAAGTGTGTAGAAGGGAAGCAAAAGGTGCACATGATGAGTTTTTTCATAAACAAATTTTTCAAGAAAAAGATTAAATACCACTATGATCAAGAATGACATTCATAATGTAACCTCCTTGAGGTTAAACCACAACTCTACTCCAAATCATATTAATCTGAGGTTTTAAAAAGAGAATTTTCTAAAAATCATTTCATAGGAATCCCAATTTGCCTATTCAAAAATCAAACATAATTTAAGGACTCCAAATCAAAGTTTTGGAAACAAAGCGAAAGCTTGAAAATCAACTGGGACTCAAGTAATAAGTTTTAAAACTCAAAAACAAGTTATGTGTAGAAATGACACGTGCGCCGTGGCTTACAGCTCATGCGCCACGATGTGTCTTCTCTGTGCCATATAAGTGATGTCATTTGACAGCACAAGGAGCGGACTTTCGACGCATCCCAAATCTCCGTCCGACGTCTGATTGATGGGGTTTCGGTATCTACATGGAGCTTTTTTCTAGCTCTAGCTAATGGCACAAGTTTCACATTCAAACTCATTTTCTATAATAAGTTGGACACCAAAACCTATTTTTTACCACATTTTCACAAAATCTCCCAAAAGGGATGTCCCAAACTCAACCACCTGTGCCAATAACTTACATAAAACCATCTGACCACACTCAATGGACTCTTGCGAAACTATGCAACACACCACACACAATCAAAAATGCTATTTCACAAAATCACCACTTAACCCCAATTTTCATAAAACATAGAGGGGGAGGAAAAGTTGCATAAAATCAACCATTTCATTCATATTTCTCAAAAAATACTATATGTTCCTACTTGCACAAGTATTTTAGCCTATCTACGGGTTCACAACAAAAACTCACTAACCCAGGGTAAAAAATACACTAGTTAAATACAAAATCATGCAAGTAGTGCACCAATCATGGCAATTAATCCTAGTTGGCAAAGACATTAACAATTACACATGTAAATAGCAAAAGAGAGGCATATAGAGGATTACTCCACCAATGCCAAGCCTCTATATGTTTTCCCTGACTCGAATCCGATAAGCTAGGTCTTAAAAATATTGAGAATTGAGGGTGAGTACAACCACTAGTAACCAAGTTTCACTTAATCCTTACAGTTATATATTAATTGTAAATAGATGCAATTTAGCACATAAAACACATATATCACATATCATTAGGCCATGGTTCACAAAACTAACAACCATATGACCGAGCTTACCACAGAATACCATATCATGATATTTTCAAAACACATAACTCAAGGTCCCAAAAATAACAACCATGCGCTCTTAACACATGCTGGACCACAAAACTAACAACCATGTGGCCAAACTTTTATGCATGATCATATGCCAACCTTATATCTTCCTATACCTCTAACATAAAAACCGGTGGCTATCACGTGGCTACATACTTCATGAACTAACCCAGCCTTCCACTTGTGAGGAGCTACCGGGCCAGGGTTAACTCACTCACTTATGTAATCCAGTTTCCCCTAATACTAACAACCATGGGGTGTCATTCCCCTAATCTAGCCTCCTTATGAATAGGTGGAGACTAGTTAGGTTCGAGTTCCTCGTAGAACCATTGCGACAGTCCCAAAACAACCATGAAACAAGGGCTACCTCCCGATTCCAATGGTTGGTGCCATGGCTAGTTCCCGATTCCAACCGGTCACTGCCAATACCATGTGAATTTCAACCAATCTACTCCTCTACCTAGGCGAACTCCTGCCAATAATCATGCTATGCACATTTCACACATAATATACATTTCAACAATCATTTCTCAACACATGAATGAACTCACATAACACATATGCTCATAATTAATTCATATTTCATCATAATTCTCCACCCATAGTAATAAATTACAGTAATTTCATAAAAACATCAAGGGTGGCAAAATCAAGGTTTTCTTCCAAGACCACTTCACAAGTCAACACTTGCCAATACGCATCATCAATTTATTCCACAAATCACATTTCACAAACCCGATTAACATTTAACTATAAAAGTTAAGTTTTCCCTAGTTATCTCAAACCTTTGAGAGGTCAAGGTTTACCCTCACTATATCAACTTCCCAAGTTTCAACAAGCTCAAATGGTGCAAGAGGAACCTCTCTACAATCATATCATAAGGATATCATCATCATCTAGCTCTTTGAACTTTATCAA
>NW_026555344.1:28232230-28277788 GCF_029017545.1 Prosopis cineraria | reverse complement strand
ACAAACAAGTGGAGAGAGATAGAGTAGCAACAAACACAAAGATTGAAGAAATTAAAGAAAGGAGGAGGAGGGAAGTTACGGACGTACCGAGCACGAGAGTAGTGGGAAAAATCTGATTACGGTATGAGGCGGCAGAGGATGAAGGAAATATATTAGGTTTAGGTTTTCATAAAAATATATATTTTGAAACAAAAATTAAATTTAATCATTTTAAATGCTTTTGAAATATTAAATCTTTATCTAATATAGATATGGCTCCATAAGATAATATCCACATCCTTTAAGATCTTAACTAATTTCTCTCATTATATATATATTTTCACCATAATATTAATTAATTCACTGCTAAATAATATGTTCACATATTTTATTGAGGATATTACAAAATACTTCATCTCCAATCATAACTCTAACTCCCAACGCCTATTATATCAATATACGATTTATCTCAACTCTTATATGTACGAATGGCCATAACCTTCATCTTCAAAATCACATCCCGCACAAGATTCGGTCCCAAATTTCTCAAGTAATATCAAACCATACAATTGGAAATCTTCATCATTTATTTACATTCCAAAATTTTAAGTACTAGTTGATAACTATTATTATATGCAGTTCACAATGAAGCCAATAGTTATCATAGTTTTCTCAAGCTATTGATTTTTATCCTGTTTGATTGGAATTGATCTTCTGGATGTTGGAATTGGTTTTATTTTTGTTACGCATTGAGCAGCCCCCGCCTCTATTAAGAAAACCGCAAACCAATATGACTGTCATAGGTTATAATAGTCATATTAGGAGTACCAAATCTAAAATTGCCAAAACGTGGTAGTTTTATATATGGTTATTTTTTACCATGACATATTTTCGAGTTACCGTCAGATAAAGAAGCAAACTATATATAACAACTCGATATATGTCGGTTCTTAACTTCATACATATATTTAGGCTAAAATAATCGTATATTTCCATTTATGCGGTAGTGATTTTGTGCCAAGGCTTGGTTTTCATGCATGGTAATGATGTCATCAATATTTATGATATCACAAAGCAATGGGCAAAATCAGTCAAATGCAATGATTAATATACATTAAGTTTTAAAAGTAACCCAATATAAGGCTGCAAAACCAGATAATTACATGACAACACAGAAATATATCATAAATAAATACAGATCATATTGTAACGACGACATTAGAAGTTGAGAGAACGCATCTTCTGAGCAATAAATTTGATAAGAATATCATCAATGGTAGTGGTCCATGAAATGCAGAAAATAATATCCCAATTGTTATCATCCTTCTTCTCACAAGGTCTGGGAAGTATACCAACCTCAAACGGACAAGAAGGTTGTTAAAAAGCTGTCATAGTGTTCATTCAACTTCTTTGAAAGAGTGGTAAAGAGGCAGAATTTGCAACAATGTTCTTGCAAAGAATATTAATTAGGCCAGCCAAATCTTTGTCACTTCCCCTTTCATGGATAATGAACTTTACTCTCAACTAGCACATCAACATCTTGTTCTGTGTGAATGAGATCATCAATAAAGCAACATAGTTGCAAACGTAATGATGGCTAGGATAGTGAAATTGCTCATATACCATGAGGTTGCGCAGAACGGATTCTGTTGAGCTGTCCACATTCAATGTTGGGATTTGCAAACGAGCTTTAAACCATTTTGGCCAAAGCCTAAGCAACTCAACCAATATAGACTGGTACTTTTGAAATTGACATCAAGCAAACTTCTCTTTGAAACTGGCTCAAAAGTTATTCCTGCCATTTTTAACTTTGTTGCAGTCTTTACGATGGGAGCAGACTTTCCATCACGAACCAAATCCAGTGGAACAAAAAAATATCTGATCAAATCAGTGAAATTTTGGATTGGTCCATCCTTGCTTTAGCATTTTTCTCTGATTAATTGTGTTTGCTGGCAGCTTGGGATAAGGATCATAAGTTTGAAAGTAGTGGCGAGCGAGCTGGAGAAAACTTGAACAGTTTTGTCTTCTTCGAACAGGTACAAGCTGATATAGTTTCTGCAAGATTGAAAATGGAATTTGGTTTTCAAGTAGTAACAAATCCCGCTCAATGCTCTTATTAATCATGGATTTGGCAAACAAGTAATCATCCCTAATTACTTTTTGTCCATTCCATTTTCGGAGGAAGAGCTCCATAATGAACACAGCGTCCAGGAGTATCATGCGTACAAACTTCTTTTTGTGAAATTAGTGTATTTTTCTGAATAATGGCTCCTTATATCTTCTTCGTTGTCTCCAAGATTTATTTGTGTAGTCTTCTAAACCTTGCAGCCCTCAGCTAATAGTTTGTTGGAAATAGCGAAAATAAAGACATTTATGTTTTTCCATTGTCTTTAGTTTTGCATTGCCATGGTGGATTGGGCCAATGGAGATCAAATGAGGAGTGTAAGCATCATTGTTTTCCTTTCTAAATTCTTCTGGCACCTTGTAGATACAACACTTTTCAAACAACATAGAATCATCCACTTCGTTGAGTATATCTAAAAATATGTATCTAGCAATATCATTGTTATCTTCTGCCATTGAATCCTTTTGCAGCACACTGATAATTGATCTGCATAAAAAAAAGCCATGTTTTGTTGCTAGTATTATAAGTATAAATGTATTCAATTAGCTAGTACCCATAACTAAGACATCCATTATAAACCTAAGAAGCACCAATATGAGCATGTGTATTGGATACAATATAGTATGATATGGTGGAGACATTAATTTCAAATTTTAAGATATAGGTACGGAAATATTTATAATATATATTTCAAAATTTTATGACATGGGTAGAGGTATTTGATGTTTTTAAACAAGAAGTTCTGAAGTAATATAAGGATATATATATATATATATGGAACAAATTGTTGGAAAAATCATATTACAAAGTTTTAATATGCAATATGTATGCTAAAGTATTCTCCAAGTATGTATCGGATATAGATATGTTAACTTTCTTGAAGTATCTGTTCTTCATAAAATAACACGCAAACTGATTAGAAGCTAAATGAACAAGCCATCATGAAATTGACCATATGGTATTGAAGAGAGTAAATGATAAAAGGCTGCAAGTAAGAAAGAATAAATGAAACTTACAAAGAAATCCTTGAGCCTTAAAATCTCTGTAAACCACCAAATAGAAGTGATTGTATAAGTGGTTGTTGAATCTTTGAGGTCCAGACTCCTCTCCACCCACAGCTATAGATATAATTCCTTATTTCTCCAGTCGCCTCCAAACATTATTAATAATTGAGTTTCGATTGTTATTAATTTCATATTAATTATTAGGCTTGTCCTTATTGTTTTCATTGGACATTTTTAAGTTAAGTTAAATATAATTTTTCTTGTTGAAATTATTTAATCATTCGGTCAAGATAATAAACTTAAATGATTAGAGAAACAAATATTTGTAAATCAGGATTCTTAAATGTTCGTTGTCGTAGAGCTGATCAGTGAGCTCATTAGCTTTTTATAAACTTTGTCGCTTGTCTTCTTTTTGTTGCCCCTTTTCGCTCGCCATCTAGGTTACTTTCATGTGAAAAGCCGAAGAACTGGCTGAAAAGAGATTCTTGTTAAAATTTGTGCCATATTTTACAAGAACGTGTTTAAATTCGACTGCATATGAAGACTTCATCGATCGGTAATATATAAATATATTAGTATTATTTAATAACCAACCTTACAATATTCATCCAAACTGATTTCACAAAACCAAGAAAGCTCATGGATCTTAATTTGTAACCTTTGTTTTCATTGAATGAATCCTTTTTTTTCCCCCTTAACCTTATTGAATGAATACCTTATTCGTTAGTTTTTACGTAAAAAGAGGAAAAAAGTAAATACTTAATCACTCTGTGAAGTAACATGTATTTGAAATCCTTTTCTATTGGACAAATAGGTAAGGGCTATCATTCATAATATCATATCACATTTCTTGTCAATAGTTTTATTATCTTTGATCCAGGTCTAAAAGGTTTTTTTTTGGGTCAAACTATGGTGTATAATTGGGTAAATGTGTTTACTTTGAACTTTTTTTTTAACTCTAAAGTTAAGGTTAATGCAATATCACCTCTTCAATATTGAAAAAATAGTACAATGCTGCCCCTTAATTCATTAATAACCGGTAATTTAGTGGACAGAAAAGTATACTCTAAAAATTAAAATTAGGTCCTGAATAAAAAATTAATACTGATTAAGTCCCTAAAATTCACAATAATTGTCAATAGATTAATGTTATTATTATCCATATAAAAGATTAAAATATTATTTAACCGGCCACTTTGACAAACTTAAATCCATTATCATTTACCAATCTTCACATATAATTTATGAGTCAACTTTTAAGATCTATAAATCCTTCGTAAATTTTATGACTTAACTAGTATATTTGACTGGCCATAAATTTATGAAGAACTTACAGATTTTAGAGAAGACTTATAAATTATTACACAATTTTAGTAATTTTTAATGAGTTTATAAAACTACAAATTTGGCGGAAGACTTATAAATTGTCACATTATTTTATTTTACAACTCAACTATTTAGAAAAGACATATTTACTTATAAATCTTGAACGTATTAGTTAAGTTGCGAGACTTATAAATTATGATTAAAAAAATTATAAATTCATGCATTCACTCATAAATTACATATAGTTGATGCTGCTTCATCTTCTTAGAGCATTTTTTGATAACGATGAACAATAAAATATAACAAAAATACTTATTCAGGCTTGATGCTTCACGTGCAGAGTCTTCCAAGGATTTTTTTTTGGGCAGAAGAAGACTCCAACCATAATATGATATATGAATAACATAATCAACCTTCTGTTTTGTTCCTAGTAGAGGCATATGCACGATTATCCATTGGTTTGAATTGTGGATCCGGAAATGAATTATTAGGCTTGTCAATGGTTCTATTCAAATTTTTTAATCCAGACAGGGCTAAACATTAAAATAATTGCCACCTTAATGTCTTCTTTTGAGCCTATTGTCTTATCAATAGCACCTAGAGGCAACTGGGGAAGGTCGACCTCTTTAAACCCTTGAAAAACAATGTATTATGAGATAAAAAAGTTATCTCCCCGAGCGGATTGAAACATTTTCAAATTTAAGAGAAATTATATCAGATCATAAATTCCAAATTATTATTAGACTTCTCAAGGATTGTTTTCATTGAAAATTTATCATATTTATTATACTAAGCTAACAATTTTCTTGTTAAAATTTACAGATAATTGCCAATGAACTTCAGTTGATAAAATGCAACTCATACTACATAAATATACAAGTTTAAAAGACTCTTTCAATTATAGGTTTGCTTTGAGCCAAACTCAACTTAATTTTTTAACATAAAAAATTAATTATACATAAATATCGTAAATAAAAATTATTAGAGTTATCGACTTATATCGTGTTGTTGTTGGCAACACAAACAATATATATATATATATATATATCGTGGAGTTAATCATGTGAAGTCAGTAGTTTTTTATGCTCTAATTTGTATTTTTCGAAGATCTAGAGGAAACAGGAAAAGGATCTCCATTTATTTGGGGGAATATTCCCCACAATTTCAATCTGTAAATAAAAGTCTGTCTTTCTGGAATGAAAGGAGATGTTATGTGGGATCATTCTTAATGAAAGACCATTTTTATGATCCGTCTTATAAAATTAACTTAAAAAATAATTTTGTTACAAATAGATCTATCTCCCTTGGGAATTGAAAATAGGGTAATGTACAAATCTACTTTTGAAGTTTCCACATAGGTGCACCTAGTATCCTAAAGTTTTTTTTTTTTTTTTTTGCAATTTCACCCAAACATTTTTCAATTTGGTACAATCTTACCCTACTGTTAGGTTTCACCTATTTGATTGTTAAGTTGAAGAGTCTGACCGTTACTATGCTTCTCCGGTGCGATGTTGACAGTCCACGTCACTTTATCTTGTTTGCCCTTCCATTTCCAAGCTCCAAACCTTGGTCTTTCCCCTTCTCCAATCTCTGCTTCCTCTCTCTCCCTTCGCTCAATATTCACTTAAAATCTACTTTCAAATCATAGACTTCATGTTTGATTGGAGGGAAATAATGGTTCTTGGGCCATGTTGTTTAGGATTGAGAGGGAAACGAGATCGAAATCAGTAGAGGAATGATCGTTCAAGATTGGTTCTTGGGTCTATGGTTGGCTATTCACAATTGAAGGAAATATGGGTTCTCGAGTTCTTGGGTCATGAACAACATTCAGATTGGGTCAAGCAATTCAATCACTTGCCTCAATAATACCCATAGTAAGAGGGAAACGACGCGATCCAAATCGATAGGGGGATTCAACATAATTTGATTTTGATGGTGGGTTGGAAGACACAAGTGAGGTTATCTTAGATCTAAGGAAGTGTTCAAAGTTGGCACTTGAACATAGCAAATGGGGTTGTTGATTTTGATCTAGATCTATTCTAGGTTGATATTTCCTGGCAATCCAGATTTTTGAGCAGGCACAACCCAACATGGTGTAATAACCTAAGAATTAAATAACATAAAATTTTAATTAAGCATTTTGATTATATTTTAATTGAATTCTGGAGTAGATTCAATAAGAAGGAATGGTGGCTCAGTGGTATCTACTGTTGGCTATTTAAGTTTAGGTTCCTAATTCAAATCCTTATGGTTATGTAAGAGAGGGATTTTTTTTTTTAATTTTATTTTCCATAGTTTGGCTAAGATTACCATAATGTCCTTGTTATTAAAAAAAAACTTATTAAATACAATAAAGAGGGAAATTAGAAACCTAGAAGCATGTTACGTCCTCTGCTCAAACTTTTTCCTTTTTTTTTGATTTCTCTAGACCTAAGGGACGAGAGAGAGAGAGAGAGAGAGAGCTCATTCATGCCCTTTGTTCTTCATCCTTTCCTCCTTCGCTAGTTAGCTCGTAATTGATAGGTGCGTGAGCTCCATCCACCACTGTGGTGAAGTTTTATCGCTAGTTCATCTTCCTTTAGTCTTATCTTTGTCCTGAGTCTGCGGGAGCTTTGAGTTGCGATTATATTCCTCCTCTATCCTTGTCGTTATTGGGAGTGCATCGAACCTTCTTCTTCTTCCTCCTCCTCTATGCCCACACAATTGAAGCTTCTTCTTCTTCTTAATTCTACCATCATGAACTGAGGTAAAGATCTCCAAATCCCTTCCTCTTTACTAGTCTTTTATGTGAATGAGAGAAGTAAAAGGATGTAAGCAAGCTGAAAAAACAAGTCTTAAGAGCATGATTTCTAATATATTATTTCACAATAATTGTTTGGTTCAGACTTGAGGAATATGGAAGTAGGTTTGAATCATCTTTAAGCTCAATTAGTTAATTCTTGGCAAGGAGTTGATCAATACAAGAAACATTTTCTTAAAGTTTAAAGGCTTCTCTACATATAGAGGCTTCTCCACGTCAGTGCATAAGTTATCATACACATGTGCTCATTCAAAGGCATCTTCCTTAACATTATGGATCATGTTCTCTAACCGATCTTTATTTATATCTACTTCATCATCAAGATTATCAACTTCCACATATTGAGACGTGCTACTATGATTTTCAATCATTCACCATGCCAAATCCATACCATATAATTCTTGCAAATCCCATCTCAAATCAAGTGTTGTCTTATTTCGGCAACACCTAGTCTCCTCTCATTCAAGCAACTAATAAAAGGATAATAGAACCTCCTACTATTGTCAACAGCATTTTTCTTAGTAAATTCCAAAAACTACTTCACCTCCTTATCATACTCATCACTCATTCATCTAGCATTCATCTAACTATGATCCATATGTCACCTCCTAAAGAAGAATATAACTAAAATGTGCTTGTTATCACCTTCAAACTATTTCAAAAATCTAAATTTTCAATTGACCTAAAATTTAAATTAATTTAGGGAAAAGAATAAAGTTGAAAAAATTTTGACAGAGTTTTCCCTGAAAGTTGGACCTCCTAAGAAATTAAAACAATTTTACAAGAGAAAATTGACAATTTTAAATCAAATAAATGATCACATGCAACAACCTAAGGCTTTATGAAGCCACTAACAGCACTCCCAGTAACAATTAATATCAATAACAACTAAATTTTAAGCAATTTAGGGGAGGGAATGAATTTGAAAAAAAATTTGGCAGTCTCCACTAAAAATTGAACCTCCAACAAAATTTATAAGAAAAAAATTCACAATTTTACATCTAAACAATGTCAACAACAACAACTTGATCACATGCATCAACCTAGGGCATTAGGTAGCTACTAATAACACTCCCCAAGCAATGAGTATATATCATCATATATATATAACAGCCTAGCTAATTATATGTTATGACTATGTGTTGGATCATTGAGCATATGTTTTGCATGATCATTGTAAGAGGGTGGGAGTTCACCTTGGTGTGTGATTGGGAACATTATTTGAAAATCCATATAGTACACTGGCACCGTGAAGGCCCCGATGCTCAGTATTATATTGTTTGAGAATTCTAGTACTATGTGAGGTAGATTAGGCATTGACACACCTAGTATTTGTGGATAAGGAGAATTTGTAGTCCATAGTGGGTGAAGGCGCTCTTAGCTAAGGCAGCCTCCTACTAATGGTGAGCTTGGGCCAGACCACTCATATAGACTTGGTCCTATTAAGTTATCAGCCCACAGATTCAATTGGAAGATATAAGAAGGCTATAAGGTGGTGTATTGATCATACATATCATACTATAACCCTATGTATGGATATATGAATTGTTATGTGTTTTAATGCTACTTCACATATGCACTATTTGTTCCTACACACAAATGTTTGATTAGACTATTTGATTACTGAGTCCTTGACTCACCCTGTGGTTATATTTTATTGGTAAAGACTCCGATAGGGGTAAGGGGAAGGAAGTTACTATGGAGCATTGAGGGGACTAGCCTGTAATTGTATAGTCCCTTTCATTTATTTTAGTTTTGTAATGAATTGCATATGCATATGTCAACTTAGGAAACATATGTCATTTTGAGCAAACTTGCGTGAATTCTGTTGTAAACTATAAGTATCTTGGCCTGGGATGTTATTGTGGTTGTAAGTGATCAAAACATTAATGCAAGTGTTAGTTTTATGTTAATTCATTTGTTTTTTATTTGCCATTGTAATGATTATGTATTTTGGTCAACCCTTGCTAAGTTTATGTTAATTAGGGCTTTTTGGTGGCCAAAACTTGTTTGGGAGTTTGTTGTTATGGTTTGAATGCATGAATAGTTTGTTTGTGATCCATTTGAGTTAGTTCAAGTGGTTCCAGGATTATTGACACTTGGTATGTGAGCTTGGACACTTTGGTGGTGGTTTTGGAAAGAAAATGTGCCATTTTGGGTTTAAGTGTCCAAGTTTCATTTAGTTTAGTGCTTGGGTGTATGACCTATGCCAGTAGCTAAGCGGCTCTAAGAACTATATATGAACACTTAAATCACTCGAATTGGAAGTCGATTGATGAAATGGCACACTTTATAAGTTAGCACGAAGTGCTGTCATGATAGCAGGCACTAGTTGTGGTGTATTGACAATCATGCCATAGCTTAAGCCATAGAAAGGGACTTTTCCCTATCTACAGTTTGCCATCGCACACTGTGCCTTTTTTGGAAAATTTTCCAGATTGTTTTAATATCATTTAAAGTAATGTTTTGACTTCTATGCTTCCATTGTCTTATTTAATTAGTTTTAAACTATAGTTTGAGCTCAAACAAACTCTTAAAATGGGTTTTTCTTAGGATCCCAATTTCTTGAATTTGCTTTTAACCCTTATTATCATAACCCCTTGTAAGGGATTTAAATATCCTTATTATCATAATGGCATTCCATGTTTGGTGTTTTGTGTATTTGGTAATGTTAGGGATGACGTTACAAATGGTAGGAGGAGGAGGATGGGGGGTGGTGGGGGAAGGACAAGGGGGAGGGTGAGGAGACCGAAAGGAAAGGGGAAGGAGATAGAGAATGAGGGGGTGATGGTAGACAAGGAGGAGGGTCGACAGAGGAGACGGATACAAGAAGGAGGGGCAGAAGACAGGGGATGAGAGGGAGGCAATGATGATGGTAATCAAGGAGGGAGGAACACGTATGCTACCCTAGTGCTCACTGATAGTAAAGGAAAACTTATAGGCATGAATAAGAGACAAATGAAGAGGCAGGAATTTTAGTTTTTAAACAAATTTTTACACCAAGTGCCTAATGTAGAAAATTTATTTTTTACATCGGATGCCATGCACCCGATATAGAAAACCAATGCACCTGATGTAAAAAACATTTGTTATAAGCACCCGATGTAAAAAACTAATTCTCTACATCGGGTGCCATACACCCTATGTAGAAAGTTTTTTATTTTCTATTTTTAAAATTATTTTGTCCTTTTACATCTATTTCCTGACACCCAATGTAGAACGTTCATTACCTACATTGGGTTTATTGGAACCTAATATAGAGAGTTAACTGTTTACATTGGTTGTTTTGAAACCGATGTAGAAAGTTCACAGTGTTTTACTATAGTTACCAAAATGCCACTGCTTTGACTTTTTATATTGTTTGCTTTCCAACCGATGTAAAAAGTGCCCCTTAAATTTCCTATTTTGTACTAGTGAGAGTGGCATGATAAAAATATGATATAATACAGTATATATATAGGCCAAGTATAAATTCATAACAGATAACACAAATACCATATGCATGATCCCATATCCAACCAAACCTCCTTGTCTCCCCGACTGAATCTGTAGTTTACCACTCAAGACCAGTTCCTAGTGAATTATCCCAAGCTCACCTCTAATAGAGGGAACTACTCAGCCAAGGTCTTCCCTTACCATTTTAGGATTATGGATTCCCCCAACCACACAATTTGGGGTGTTTGGGTAACAAATACATCAAATGCTTTTCAATTGATTTAGAACATCACCAATCCACTGAATCACTTTAGTGAATATGGGGCCAAGATAAGCTGTACCAGGCATCCCAGATCACAATATAACCACATGAATTTTTATTACCCCTTTAATTAGGATGAACTCGCACCCTTATTCAATCATGTAATTTCCCCCAATGTAACCCTTAGCATTTTTCCCACATATTCAATATAAGTTTTGCATGTCCAATGCTAACCATTTGCCTTATTTATTTAGTTTAATAAATCCATTTTCAAAAACATATTACCAAGTATTAGCATAACAATCCAATTAAGAGAAATTTTTGTCATAAAATCCTTAGCACACTCTACAAGTTTCTAAAAGCAATTATGACATTTGTATATAAATATTTTTTGCAAATAACTTGCACATAACTATACAGGCCAATATACCATATGATTAACGTGTTAACTTAACCCTCCTTTTTACCAAAAGGGTCTCACATTACTGTAGCCTTGTAAGCACTCCAAGATATTGAAATATACATTTAAAAGTACTCTATGTCAATTCATTAATTTAACACAAGTATCCACTAGCTAAGTTGACTTAATTTAGCTACTCAACAATCTAAATCTCTACTATAAAGCTAGTCAAGCTTTTACAACCTCACTTCATCTTAATTTAGCTTATATAAGGTTGATCCATGTTTAATTTCAGGTCACAAATTCAAAACTCAAAAAGTAACCTAGGTTCGTCTATCATCTTCCATCCAACAACACATACATATAGAACCATTTAGTCAACACAAAACAAATTAAATCAAACTCCTACAGCCACATACAAGACCTAAGGTTCAAGTATAATCCCCCTCCAACTCAAAACCCAACCACCATTTCTTTAAAATACAAGAAAACCAAGGTGGATAGGTAGACAAGATTGTTATAAAGCTTACATGGATGATTGGAGGTCCAAACAGGCCTCTAATCTTACCCAAAATGAAGCCCTAGCACAGTCTTCAACTTTCACCTTTGATCTCTTTGTTTTCCAGATGTTCCACTCTATTTTTTTTTTTATGTTTTCACCACTTTATGATGAATCTATGCCTTATGCTGTAGTATATGGAGCACAAGCCATGATGTGTGGCATAACGAGCATTTTCTTACTTTGCCTCACACCATGTGAACTCAATTCAATTCAACTTCCACCCTAGCTTGATCTTGAAGCTATCCATGATCCAAATGGTCAACTAACAACTCAAAAACATAATGAACTTAATTAATTAATTATTTTTTACCTAATTTCTCCTTTAATTAGAAATTAAGTCCAGGGTTAAAAACTCTAGATGCTACATGTGTAATAGCAAAATGTTGATGAAAGATTATACTTATTATTGATGCTAGGGATAAAGTGTTTCTAAAGATTTCTCTCATGAAAGTTATGATGATATTGAGGAAAGAAAGAAAGTTGAGTTCAAAGTATATCGTCCCGTTTGAAATCATAGAGAGAGTTGGCAGTGTTGCTTATCGTTTGACATTACCACATAAATTATCAGGCATTTATCTTGTATTTCATGTGTCGATGCTTCGAAAATATTTATATGATCCTTCTCATGTGATTGAGACTCAAGGGATTTAAATATACCTAGATTTATCATACGAAAAAGTTCTTGTAACCATTGTTGACAAGGAAGTAAAGAAGCTCTAATTGAAAGAAATTGCTTCAGTAAAAGTGTTATGGACCCCATCATTATCAGGAAAAACCTACATGGGAAGTGGAGAATGAAATGTATGCTAAGTATTCACATTTATTTGTAAATTGAGGTAAGCACATATTTAAATTTAGAGGACTAAATTTCTTTAAAGGGAAAAATGCAATAACCCAAGAATTTAAATAAGATTAAAATTCATAATTAAGTATTTTAATAATATTTTTATTAAATTTTGGAGTAGCTTAATAAGAAAAAATGGTGGCTCAGTCGCATCTATTGTTGGGTGTTTAAGTTCAGGTTCCGAATTTGAAGCCTTATAGTGGTGTAAGAGAGAGATATTTTTTTAATTTTAATTTTGCCTTAGTTTGGCTAAAATTACTATAAATAATATTAATGTTATTTAAGCTTTTATGGTGTCAACCATAAATAATATTCATAATATTTTGGACTCCTTTAAATATACCAAAGTTTTACCAATAAATTTCATCATAAATTTATTAAGAAATTATCTAAACATCATACTCATCTAATTCATAAGCAATATTACTCTTACTCTTGCTCTTATATCCTTTTCCTTATTTTACTCACTTTCTCTTCCTCCACCTTCCACCACCAATGACCATTTTAACTCGTTTAGGATGCTTAGAATATCTTATAATTATAAACCAATATAGTTCATTAAAGAATAATAAATCTTAATCCCTCTTCACCCAGTTTGTGCATATTACGAACACATAATTGATTCTAAATTTTAGAAGATCATAACTTGAGCAAGGAACATCCAATTGAAGAAATTAGGATTCTAGGGAAAGCTATATTCATGTACTATCTATTGTTAAAATTTCAAAGTCATTGGAGTCTATTTAGTCGAGGAAATTTATAAAGAATCTGATCTGATACAAAAGATGTAGAACTGCTTTGTTATGGCTTTACAAACCAAATTCAAAAATTTATTAATTATTATATAGAGTTCTAAAAATTACCATATTTGGTTGAACAAAACTTCTACATGTCCTATAAGTTCTTGCCAAATCTTAGATCAAAATTCAACCTTTAAGGCCATCAAGTGTAGACATTTGTTTTACTGCTCATTTGTTCTGTCTTGAAGGATTAAATGCTTGAACTTGCATTCTCTTGCAATTCCTTAATGCAAACATATTTCTAACCATTCATACAATATATAAATATGGTTCCTTATTTAAGATTGGCCTTATAACTTAAAATGATCACTTGAATGACATTAACATATATTAAGTCAATAATTCAAAATAAATCGTATTAGCTCCTATGTTTCACTTTAAGCCATAATTCAAGTTTCTCATCACCTAGATTTCAAATCTTATTCTCACATTATGCATGACTTATTTAACCTCCAAAAGAATCATTTGAACCCTCATTATAAGTTGAGAGTTTAAATTTCTACACTTTGTTCTCCATGCTCCCTTTTTTTGCCTAAAATTTGGCCTCCAACAACAGGATCTTCTCATTAAACTAATAACTTAATTAATCTATATAATTCTTAGCTAACCCTTATTTATTATTAAATTCATCAAAAAAGCCTCATAGGAATTCATCAAGAAATCCTTACTTTCAATAGGTAATATAGAAGATTTATACACTTCATAACTTTTACTGATAAAACTAGTTACAATTGAAAAGATTCTTGAGCTTGGTTGGGTCCAATCCAAAACATTTATATTAAAAAAATGCCAGATAAAAGAATGAATAGAACTAGGATCAAAGAGCACATGAACCTTATAAGAACAATCTATAAGCATACTCGTGACTAATATACTACAAATTTAAGCTTCTTGTCAAGCCAAAACATGAATACCCCCACATAGGGCCCCTCTCCCTTGGCTTGGAACTGTGGGACATTAGGTAGCTCCTTTTTAAGGAAGGGGTTTTGTCTTGCAAGCAATGCACTTTTAACTGAATGTGTAACATTTGCCCCAAGTGTTATCCAAAAATCACACAATTCAAATAAACTAAGTGTGGTTAAGGAGTTGATCCTAAAACTAACTTAGGAAACAAATCATTTAAATCACTAAATAGATACACCATTGCAAAATAAACATTTAAAACCTTTTAAACAAAATTATAGGTTTTACCTATAGTGCACGGAAGCAAACTAGGTAAAAATGGGGTAAAAAAATGTTGTCATGATAGCATTAAATTATTGTCATGACTACCCTCCCGGGCCAATTTCTAGGAGGTGCCGTTCTACCATTCGACCTCTAATCGAAGTGATTTTAAAGTTCACACATCATTTTTAATTATTACTAGTAGTATACCAAATTTCAAGAAGATCTAACAGTCGGATTAAAAAATTGGACATGTTATAAGTTTGGTCATTTTTGCTGTCATGATATCTTTTTAGCTGTCATGACAGCACCTCCGGACTAACTTCCGGAGTACACCATTTCATCATCCGACCTCTGATCAGAGCGATTCCAAAGCCCACGTATCACTCTTAAAGAGTACTATTAGCACACTAAATTTTGAAAAGATCCAATGGATGGATTGAATTTCGTATATGTTGCAACATCATCACTGTTGCTATCATGATAGCACTTTTGTTGCCATGATAGCTCCCCCGGAGCAAATTCCAGAGTGTGCCGTTTCTCTGTCCAGTGTTCGATCGATGTGATTCTAAAGCCCACATGAAGCTTATAAAAGGTTTTACTTGTGACCCAAATTTTAGAGAAATCCAACGGTCGAATTGAGATTTGGACACCCGGACACAAAAGTGCAGTTTTTTAGTAAAAACCATTTTTATAATTGTCCAAATCTTATCCTAATGGTCACAAGCCTGTGGGAACACTTAGGACCGTCAAATAGGACTAAAGACACTTTATAGAATATTTAAATGATAGAAAAACCCTTTATACCAAAATTTGACCACCCGGGTGCCATTTCCCAAATTGGACCCTAAGTTCCCAAAATTTACAAATCAAACAAGAGTGGCCAAAACCATTCTAAATATCAAATACACATATGAATACACATGCTAAATATTTTTACTTGGCTCAGAGCTCCACGTGGGGCCCACGCACCCACTCTTTCTATCCAAGGTGTTTGTTTGCCCTTAGCATACAATTCGTAATGCAACCACTTTGCAATTGCATGTAGAATCACACATATTCATATATATACACCAAAATAAATATTTTCTTGTAGTAAAAACTTGTCTATCAAATGAATCCATCAAAATCACATACCATAACTAAGTTTCCTAAACACAAGACTATAAGTGGCAAAAATTCATACATAAGCACACAATCCACACATATGCACATATATGTATAGTGACATCCTACTGGCACCCTAACCTAAATACATTATAATATACTTGCTCAAAAGAAAGGGCTGTAGATCTTTACAATCCATAAGCAAATCCCTAGCTCAGCTCTTTTCCCGTTCACTACTGGATCCTTTGCTTAGACTTGTAAATATTGTAAAGAAAGGGGTGAGACAACTGCAGTCTCAGTAATAGAGAAATCAATATTCCTTATTAAAAGGAAAGCCATAGTCAAGTAAATAAATAATAGATTCAAAATAATATATAATTAATTAATTAAAATGCTTGAATGTATGAGATAGGCCGATATGACCTTTCTTGACTAACAGAATGACCCTTGGCACTCTTTAGCTTATAGGTAAACTTTATACCCACTGTACCACCACAGGCACAAAATATAAACTAAGGCATGATCTGATCCACCGAACAGCCTGTGCCCCTTTGACACGAATCTTGAGCAGTCAAAGCTAACTTCCTCCCAAAGCCAGCCTGATTTACTCTCTATGTGAGGGCTACCTTGGCTTAGGTACTCAATCTCACACTTCATATGCTGGATTTCCTCCCCCATTAAGAGGTGTTGAACACTCAATCCACTAACCACTTAGTATATTGAGCCCACAATATGAAAGGCAACACTGAGTACTGACAGTGAGCCATAGAATATCACAAGACTGCATCTCCCCATTGGTGAGCTCCCACCAAGATCATGCCTCCTACCCTTTTTTCTACCTTTCTCGAGTATTGACCACTTCAACACTCAAAGTAGTATAACACTCATAATTCATCCCTTAAGCGGTTCCTTAGCCTATCTAAGGTACCAAACCTAGTTTCACCTCCCTAAGTGCAACTTCTCATTTTTTTATGATCACAATGCATGCTAATAATCTTATTTTCATGAGTAACATCATTATTAAATAAATAGTAAACATAGATGCATTATTATTAAAGCAATACCCCATAAACCCTTCTAAAACACATTTTATTTGCATTCTATTATTTAAAACATGTAATGCATGCTAGATAATATTATCTACTCAAAAATAGCTAAACAAAGCAATAAGAAATATAAATTTCCCTGTTACCTCAACCCTTTGGTACTAAAAGTGTTCCCCTTATACAAAATAAGACTTGGCTTGTTCCTTAACTTCTCAATAAGTTCCACCAACATTCTCTCTAACATATAAGTGATCCACATTACTTTTCATGGTAAATAGCATATAAGAAGACTATAACTCAGGTCACATAACTTGGGTCAATAAGCCATAATCCATCCCAATGGTCCATATATTAAACCAACCATTCACATAATATCACTTAACTACCAAAACCATTTATTAGCCACCACTAGGCCAATTTTCAATTCATATAATTTTTAATTAATTAAAAACCTTCACTTAGTGTCACCAACTTTTACCATTAGTCCTTATAATGAAAACCAAATCTTAATTTAAATCTTATTGGGCTCAAATAGTAAGATTATAACTAAATCAATAGGTTTAAACTATTGAGGAGCAAAACCCAACCTCTTAGGGTTTGACTTTTTCCCTAAAACTCCATTTTTCACCCAATTACCCGCTCAAAACATTAGGGCATCATGTAGAAACTCAAAAACAACCTCCTAAGGACCCAAGGAAATTAAAGCTTACAAGAATAAAGCCTTTTGGATCAAATTTCCTTTTCTAAAATTGAGGAAAACAAAGAGGAAGGGAAGAGGATTGAAGTAGGGAGTTTATCTATCGCGTAGCTGAGCTCACAACGGCTACAAAGCCTCCTAGATCCGAACCTCACTCCCTCTCTTCCTCCTCTCTTCTTCCTCTCACTCTCTCGTCCATTTGTTTCTTTCTTTGTTCATTTTCTGCGTTTCTGCGTTTAGTTTCTCTTTAAAAAACTTATACAAGACTATGGAGAAATTACAAGAAAGGGCCCAACATTTTTTATTATAGCACAAAAGCCTGGGTTAACTTTGGTAATTTTTTCCATAGTTAAAAATAAAATAAAACCCAACTTTTGCTTAGAAAAATTTAAACTCTAGACCTCTATCAAATTATTCTTAATTTTAATTTAATTATAAATATTTTATTTTATTTTTTTAAAATAAATTCGAGTCTTAAAATTTCGGGATGTTACGGAATGTATCCTCAAGGTAGACTTCTGGTAGTGAGATAAGGTGGATGAGAGGCATAAGAAAGGATCGGGGATGGCATCACCTATTATATGATTATTTATAATATAATTTTGACTTGTACAAATAGTGTTCCCTTTTGAAAACTCATTTGTTAACTAGTTTTGCAAAGTAAATTATTTATATAAATACATGTTACAAAATGAGATTTTGAATTGGTTTGTTGGTATATTAGAATTCTCATTTATTACTAAGAAGTTAGGTCTCATTTGTTACCCTTTACAATTTTTAGGTAAGGGTTTCGTCAAGTCACAAGGGAAGGCATTGGAGAATTGAGTGATGATTCAATTATCCTGTAGGTATCACACATGTTCAGTTTACATTTTGTTTATTGCCATGACAGAGGATTGTATATTTAAGTTACTATTTTATTTGTTTTGAAACATTTAATAAATTATGGTAAATTGGGTCCTCCAAATTATTTAAAGAGTTAATTTTATTTGATTTTGAGTTGAGCCTTGTTCTTTATATTAAAGTTTCTTTTTTGTTTTTGTTTAATTTATGGAAAATGGTTGTAGGCTTGAAAGCTAGTGTCTAATTGGCAAGTTGTTATTATTAATATATGATAATTTTTTGTTCATAACAATAAGGGTGTTACACCATGCCACAAAAAGTAATAATTTGGGTTCCTCATGGATCAAATGTGAACAACTTATATTTATTATTTTAAAAATATAGGGTTAAAAGGTATTTTGACCATTAATTTTGACGGTTAATTTATTCAAAAATTATAGAAAAGGACATAAAAATTGAAAAAAAAAGATTCAAAAATTACAAATAAAAATCCTATAAAAATGATATCAATTAAATTATCTAATTACAATAAATACCAAGAGACAAATATTATTTCTTATTATGTAAAAGACTAGATTAAAATACCATTTTGATAAACTATTTTGACAGGCTACCGGATGTTCACTTTAATATTTTTTAATAATATCTTATTAAAACATTAACACTTTAATATTTAATAATTTTTAGTAGTGTTATTGCCAGCAATAATAATCCAATAACCACCTAGTAGTTGGTCAAAGTAGCTCGTCAAACTAGAATTTTAGTCTTTTATATGTGTAAGAAATATCATTAGTGTTTTGAAATTTATTTGTAATTTAAGGGACTTAATAAATATCAATTTTCTTATAGGGTTCTTTAATATAATTTTTTAGGTCTTTTTTTTGTAATTTTTAAGTCAACTAATAATTAAACTTAACATTTTAACAGTAGAAACAAAATTTCACCATTTGTTGAAGGGGGATACTGCACCACTAAAAATTTAGAATACCATATGCTCCTACGCGAATAATTGAAGAACAAAAGTGATCTTTAACCAAAAATTATAATGAGAATAGGAAAGGCAGAGGATAAAGTTTTTCATTTTTCATGCTATAAACATTTTTTTCATTACTCTTTTCTCCGAACCGTGGTGGTGCATTGTTGCTAATTGTGTAATATCTGCTGAAGTTATAATATATAATACTTGCTCTATTTTTATTTATAAGTCACTTTTAACATATTTTACTGGAATTAAAAAATATCTTAAAACTCATAAACTTTCTCTAAAGATTTAATAAATTTTCAACTTTATTCCTCTTAAATACACATACCTTAATAACATATTTTCTTTCACCAAAATTTAATGGAAGATAAAAGAAAAATCTTGTAATGAAAATGTAATGATATGCATGTACTTATAAATAAAAGTAAAATATCATTTTCTCTCTTTACCTTGAGGGAATATTTCTGTTAATGTGATGAAGTGAGAAAAGGAGAAGCATGATGGAACTCTCTTAGTGATCAGTCTTCAACACTCTCTTTCTTCTCCCCCGTTTTATTGTTTTTTTTTTTTTTGGCATAAAATTTGCGTAACTTACATCCAGCATTTTTACTATATGCATTAGGTCTCATGAATTTCTTTCATTCTTTCTGTCTTTCTTTTTTTGCTTTTACCAAATACTTCTTTCCCCTATTTAGAACATTACATGAAACAAACGAAATTGGACACAATTTCTTAGGTATACTACTTCAACAATATCAAACATACAAACAATTAACTGGCAAGCTCAATGCATGCATGTTGGATATGTGAAATAAAATGCAACATGTATATACAACAACAACTAGTCCCAAGCCCAACTAAAGGAGGAGAGTTATGTTAAGCCCTCAATAACCAGCATAAGACTTTGTTGAATCTAACATAGATATAGACAAAATGCAATCTTTATATGTTTTGAAATAAATACAATACAGTCATGAAAACATAAATATATTACAAATACAAAGTAAAACAAGAACCACCAATATTAGCAGGTGAGAGAACATTATTTCTTAGGATGTGCGAAATCCATTATTTTTAACAAAGTTTGTGATTGCAAAAAGAATGACAATAATGGCCGCTACTGTTGCGGTGCCTCTCCAAAGGTCCGCGAAGTATACTGAAGATAACAAGGCAAGAGTTTTGTTATATTGGCTGTTGTAGTGCTTATTCAATCTGTTTGAAACTGTGCCATAACATGTGGAGCCCAATTCAGAACATTGTTTTTGCAAAGAATATTGATCAGCTGGGCCAACTCTTTGTCGCTCCCCAGATCATGAGTAATAACTTTGTCCTCAACCATCACGTCTACATCTTCTTTACTGTGAGTGAGATAACCAATGAGAGCAACATAACTGGAAACATAATGATGCTTAGGGTAGGAATATTGTTCAAAGGCCATGAGGTCGCGTAGGACAGATTCTGTGGAGTAGTCAACCCTCACTACTGGGATTAGCAAACGAGCTTTGAACCCCTTTTGCGAGAAGCCAAAGCAACTCAACCAATTCAAATATTCCTCTTTCTCGAACTTGACATCTAGCAAACATGTGTTTGAAATTTTCTCAAAAGTTATGCCTAATCCTTTCAACTTTGTTGCAGTCTTTATGATAGGAAGACGATCATTCTCATCTGGGTCAAATCCTGCACCAAATATTGCGGAATCATGAAATATCTAATTAAATCAGTGAAATGTTTGGGTTTGTCCCAGTGTTGCTTGAGCAGATTATTGGCATTGATTTTGTCCACTGAGTACTTATCAGCATAAGGATCATAAATTTCAAAGTAGTCTCGAGCAAGCTCGAGAAAACTTGGACAGGGTTCCTTCCGACTGGCTGGAACAACCTTATCATATAATCTATGCAGGAGATCAAATGGAATTTGATTTTCAAGTAATATCAAATCTCTCTCGATGATCTTACTAATCGTGGAATTCTTAAATAGGAAATCACGATCAAGTTCTCCTTCCTTCTTTCTCAAGAAGAGCTCCATGATGAAAACAGCGTCCCACAGCATCATGCGCGCAAACCTGTTTTTCTCGAAATGAGTGTATTTTTCTGAATAACACTTTCTTATTTGTTCTTCTTCCTCTTCAAGCTTAGCAGTATATGATTCTAAATTCTGTCTGTCCTCATCGAAAGATAGTTTATCACGAAAATATCTAAAACATTAGTATTTTTGTTGTTCCATTTGCTCCAATTTTAGATTTTTTATGGTGAATTGGGCCAATTGAAATCAAATGAGGAGTGAAGGCACCTTTGTTTTGCTCCCTGAGATCTTCAGGAATCTTATAAATACAACAATCTTGAGACAAATTCGTCAAACTCGGAAGTACCATCCATTGAGTCCTGTCAGCAAAATTTTGATGATGCTGCATAATCATAGACATTGTGTTTTTTCAGGTAAGTAATATTTTGTATTCAATTGATAGCATTAATTGACTTAGCTTTTGTTGACACACAAAAATGTTATTCAAACTAATATATTAAACATGGATGCATGCATAAAATCATTGCATAAGAAAAAAGTTAAAAAAAAAAAGTTAGAACATCGATTAATGAAACTTAATATGCAAACCTTGGAAGAAATGTGCTTGTACTTGCTCTTGTTGAAGCTGAAGTGCCAGGCTCCTCTGCATCAGCAATTCGTCTCCTACTTCACTCCGACACCTAACACGTATAAATTGAGTTGAATTACTAATTTTCAAATAAATTATTAGGTTGTTCGTTTTTTTTTTTCCCCACACTTGTGCTCAAATCTAATTTGTCTACATCGAGGATCTGGAAGCAACATGCCAATTATCTGAACTTATAAGTTTTATAATGAAATATCATGTTATCATTCAGCTTTGAAAGAAATAAGAATAGTTGAAGAAAGAAAATTCTAGGACGGCACAACGATGAGTTTTTGAGTCGCCATCTAAAGGTTTATATAGAACAGAATGAGATATCCAAATAAATATCAAATCAATCTGCAATAATTATAATAAATGCGATCGATTAATCTAAACATTATAAGAAAATACAATAAATGGAAATCATAAATCAATTATAATTTGATCATATTTAACACCCTCCCTCAACAATTAGTTGTTTGGTAGTGACAACAATAGTAAGAGCAAACATTAACTTTTGTGTGATAGGGAGCAGGTTTCAAAGAGAGAAAATAAAAACATGCCATATGCATAAATCATAAGTCATTATTAACTAAAAGCTAGAAGTCATTTTCATTGGAGATGAATCGGTTAGCAAAAAACTTAGGAGTGATTCTGAAGATGAATCCCTCTAAACAGAAAACCTATAATCCCCAACAGGAAAAATTTAAAAGTGATTCTCAAAGAAATGAATCACTAGATGAAAAACTAAAAGGTGAAAACTCGTAAGTGATTCTTAGATAAATGAATTACTAGACCAAAAAACTTGAAGGTGATTCTTGAATAAATAAATGACTAGGAAAAAAATCAAGGGTGACTTCCAAAGAAATGGAATACAAGGCAGAGAAAAATCAAAAGTGATTGTCGGACAAATAAGCCATTTGGCAAAAAACATCTAAGAGCGATTCTTGCATAAATAAATCACTAAGCGAAATTTCAAGGTGAACCATCAAAATATATAAACAAAGGTCAAAACTAACGGAAAGATATCAAAATACTGAAAGTAAAATAAAGAGGAAGGGCTAGAGGATAGAGCTTGCCTGGACAAAGTTCAAGCTATCAAAACTTAATTAACTAATAAATGAGGTTTTGATACCAAGAAAGAAATAAGTATATTCGAAGAAAGAATATTTAATCACCATACTGAGACATATCGATAAATATCAAATAAATCTAAGATAATTTTGATAAATGTGATTGGTAACAAAACAAGTAACTATAATAAATGGAAATCATAAATCAATTGTAATTAAATAACATTTAACTGTCATATTACAAGCAACTTTTGTTGGATAGGGAGGCACAATGGAAGATTAAAATTTTAAAGTCCTTATCTTGATATGGACCGAATGAACTTGTTTAAGTCAAGGTGGATAAAAGAGTTACCTTTTAATTCTTTAAAGTTGGCGCACGTCTGGATCTCAGGAGTTGACAACATAGATCTGCTCCCTTTACCAGTATCCACATGAACATCTCTCTAACTCGAACAGCGTGCTAGCGCTCTTAGCGTCCGTTCTTCTTTGAACGTTAATTTTTCTTTCTATAAGGTGTTTCGTGGCTCTCAAAGTATTTTTACCGTCAAAACTTTTCTAATTCTCTCTCTCTCTCTCTGCCTTTATAAGGACGTCCCTATCTATATATAGTATATAGATAAGGGTTTTGTCTTCCACTTAAAAGCTCACGAAAATTTAATTAAATTCATCTCATAAATTTAATCCATAATATCATATCTAATTCAAATTCATCTTATAAATTCAAATTATAAAACTGACATAATATTCTCTCTTATCATGTTAGTTATTAAATTTAATCTATCATATAAAATCAAATTTAAAACTAACATAAGAGAATATAATATAATATAATATAATATATATCACATATACATATTATTATATATATACAAATATATATATACATATATATTTCGAAATATATATATATTATTATTATCTATATTTAATTTTATATATCATGTACATATATCATATATATATATATATCTGATATATATATATCTATATATATAATTATATTTTGAATTTTATATTTCATATAAATATATATATAAATATTTATCAAATAAATATTTAAATATATATCTATATATAATTCATTCACCCTATATTACATTTGTTGAATCTAGACATATTTCAGATTCAACGAACTTGGACATTATAGCTCGAGTTGGGCTGTTCTTGTGTGTGACCCTATAGGCCCATATGAAATTGGCAGTGGGATAATTACACTATTAGCTCACAAGTTACAAGTGGCCTCTAATAAGACATTGCAACTACCCAATTCACATGGGGATCGATGATCCAATGTAACCTATCATGCAACCATATCACATCCCTTTTGTCACACGATATTTCGGTCAAGTATGAGACATGAAGTTGTCATTCTCCTTTACCTAACCATTACTTTCTCAATCTTTGAGTAGACTGATAGTAGCAATGGAAAAACCCAATGGAAAAATCCTTTCTATTGTAGTATGGTCATACATTTTCTTAGTCTTACTCATCGAGGGGCCCAATAATATCTCTCACTTAATGTGAGGGACAAATCCATCTTGACCACTCATATTCCTCTACATGAATATCACTAAACTCAATCATAGCCTTTATGATCACCCAATCAAAGGTGACTTTTGACTAGGTCAAAGTTTAGTGGTCATCATGTAGGAATCCATGGTGATCTCAGGTCAAAGGGCTTAGTGATATAGTTATATATGAGATAAGCTTATGACTTGTACCTGCAGCTTTCTCATAGCGGGTCAGTCTAGCACTTTGTACTCTTTCAAGTGCCTATGACTTTAATTTGTATCTCTATAATTAATTAAAGTTATACCAATCTTGTTTCATCTATGATCCCTCAAAGATAACCGACCAGGGACATTTAGGACAATCATTATGGTTTGTCCGGGAATACAGTTATCATATTGAACATGCAATTGTTATGATAACAAAAGAGAAATTCATTAAATAACAATGTGTATAGTATAATGATTGGCCCTAGGGTACAATTTCCAACATCCTCCCACTTGCACTAGGTACAATTATTAATTTGTCTAATTCCGATTGTCCTGACATGACGTTCATGCTTCACCTGTGCAAGAGGCTTTGTAAAAGGATCAGCAACATTGTCTTCTCCTGCTACTTTGCATATTTTTATATCACCTCTATCATTGATCTCTCTGATAAGGTGGAAATGCCTAAGTATATGCTTAGTCTTTTGGTCTGACTTTGGCTCCTTGCTCTGTGCAATTGCACCGTTATTGTCACAGAACAAGTTTATTGGATCTGAGATGCTTAGCACCACTCCTAGTTCAGTAATGAACTTCCTGATCTAAATGGCTTCCTTAGCTGCATCTGATACTGCTATATACTCAATTTCTATTGCAGAATCAGCTGTTGTGCTCTGCTTTGAGCTCTTCCAGCTCATTACCCCACCATTTAAGGTGAACACATATCCTGATTATGATTTAAGGTCATCCTGGTCAGTTTGGAAGCTTGCATCTATGTAACCTGTTACAACTAGCTCGTTATTCAATTCGCCATATACCAAGAATAAATCCTTAATCCTTCTTAAGTACTTCAGGATATTCTTGACAGCAGTCCAATGATCCTCTCCTAGATCTGCTTGGTATCTACTAGTCATACTTAAGGCAAATGAAACATCCGGTCGAATGCACAGCATGGCATATATGATAGATCTAATTATCGAGGCATATGGAACCTTACTCATGCAATCTTATTGATTTTGTGTATTAGGACACTGGCCTTTGCTGAGATGAATGCCATAAGATATGGGGATGAAACCCCTCTTTGAATCCTGCATACTGAACCTATACAATATCTTGTCTATGTATGTTCTTTGACTTAGGCCTATCAGCCTTTTAGATCTATCTCTATAGATCTTAATCCGAAGGATGTAAGTGGCTTCACCTAAGTCCTTCATAAAGAAAGATTTTCCTAACCAAGACTTGACATTTTACAAGGTAGGAACGTCATTCCCAATGAGTAGGATATCATCTACATATAGCACTAGAAATATAACTGTGCTACCATTAACCCTTTTATAAACACAAAGTTCATCAATATTTTGAATGAATCTAAACTCTTTGATTACTTCATCAAAATGTTGATTCCAGCTCCAAGATGCTTGCTTCAATTCATAAATGGATCTTTAAAGCTTGTACACCTTTCCAAAGTCCTCTGGACACACAAAATCTTCAGGTTGTGTCATGTACACTTCCCCAAGTATACGTCCATTAAGGAATGTTGCTTTAACATCCATCTGCCATATTTCATAGTCATAATATGTTGCAATGGCAAGGAGGATTCTGATTGATTGTGACGAGCGAAAAGGTTTCATCATAGTCTATACCATGAGTTTGGGTGAATCCTTTTGTAACCAATCGTGCCTTGAAGACATTTACTTTGCCATCCATGTCAGTTTTCTCCTTAAAAACCCACTTACACCCAATGATTTTTATTCTTTCAGGTGGATCGATTAAGGTCCATACCTTATTATCATACATGGATTGCATTTCAGACTTTATGGCATTTAGCCATTTCTCAAAATTTAGTCCCATTATGGCTTCTTGGTTGGTGGTTAGTTCATTGTGTTCAATGAGCAACACATAATGACATTCATTAATTAGAAATCCATATCTCTAAGGATGATGTCGTGTCCTATCAGACCTTTGTGGGCCTTGTGTTATTTGAGTAAGCTCATTTACTTCTTGTGAGTCTTTTTAGTTTTTCATCTGTGACTCTATGCTATTTTGTGGTTCTTGAATTTCTTCAAGATGTATCTTGCTCCTAATAGTTCCTTTAGAGATAAATTCTCTTTCTAGAATGATACCATTTTGAATTACAAACACTTTGTTATCAGTGGGATTGTAGACATAGTATCCCTTTGTTTCTTTAGGATACCCTACAAAAAGGCACTTTATGGATTGGGTGCTAATTTGTCTGAGGCTTGTTTCTTAACATAAACCTCACTTCCCCAAATCTTAAGAAAAGACAAACTAGGTTTCTTCCCAGTCTATATCTCATATGTTGTCTTCTCAATTGCCTTAGATGGAACACAGTTCAGTGTGAACATAGCTGTTTCTAGAGCATGGCCCTAAAAGGATGGTGGAAGATCTACTTGACTCATCATGGATCAAACCATATCTAATAGTATTCGATTTCTCTGCTCAGAAACACCATTCCATTATGGTGTTGTTGGAGGAGTTAATTGTGAGACTATCCCACAACTCCTTAGATGATCAATAAATTCTTGGCTCAAATATTCACCTCCTCGATCAGATCAAAGAGTTTTAATAGTCTTGCCAAGTTGATTTTGTACTTCATTTTGAAATACTTTGAACATTTTAAAAGATTCAGATTTGTGTTTCATTAGATAGATGTATCCATATCTACTGTAGTCATCAATAAAGGTAATGAAGTACAGATAACCCCCTCTGGCAGTTGTACTCATTAGTCCACATACATCTGTATGTATAAGTCCCAATAAGTCATTAGACCTCTCACTATGCCCAGTAAAATGTCCTTTTGTCATCTTTCTTAATAAACAAGATACACAAATGTCATAAGATTCAAAATCAAACAAGTTGAGAAGCCTATCTTGATAGAGCTTAGAAATGTGTTTCTCATTTATATGGCCGAGATGATAATGCCATAGGTAGGTTGGATTCAAATAATTCGATTTGATCCTTTTTGGTAGTTACGTTATAGATGTCTTCATTACTAGGATGTTCTAGATTTAAAAGATAATGACCCAAATGTAAATCGCTATTAGCATAAAAAATGTCATTTCGATAAATAGAACATTTACCATTCTTAGTAATGGAAGTAAAACCTTCCTTATCCAAATAAGAAAGAGGAACAATGTTGCTACTCAAAGCAGGAACATAATAGCAATTATTCAAAACTAACAAAAGCCTACTAGGTAAAAGTAATTCATAAGTGCCTACAGCTAAAGCAGTAACTCTTGCTCTATTTCCAACTCAAAGGTCCACTTCACCTTTCATCAACTTTCTACTGTTTCTGAGACCCTGCACATTTGTATAAATGTGAGAACCACATACAATATCTAATACCCATACAGAAGAAGTAGAAAGGTGAATGTCTATAACATAAATACCTGAAGGAGTAACCCCGCTATCCTTCTTTTTCAGATCTTCCAGGTAGAGCTTGCAGTTCCTCTTCTAATGACCCGGTTCATTGCAAAAGAAGCAAACTCATTCCTTTGAAGGCTTTGTCTTCTTGGCTGGAGGCTTGGATTCGAGCTTGTTCCACTCTTTGGTCTTACCATCTGAGCCTTTACCCTTTCCCTTGCCCTTGCCTTTACCTTTCTTTTTCATACCCTTTCCTTTCTAAACCATCAAAATAGTGCTAGGCTTTTTCTTAATATTTTGCTCAGCAGTTTTAAGCATCCCATGTAGTTCAAAAATGGATTTCTCTACGTCATTCATGTTATAGTTCATAACAAACTGGTCATAATTTTTCGGGAGTAAGTTCAAGATCAAATTTGTAGCCAACTCCTGGCTTAAAGGAAATCCAAGCCTCTCAAGGTGATCAATATAGCTCTTCATCTTTAAAACATGAGTGCTAACTGATGCACCCTCAGCCATCTTGCAGAAGTGTAAGGCCTTTGTGGTCTCATACCTCTCTTGCCTTGCATGTTGTTGGAACATTTCCTTGAAATGTACAATCATCTCATAAGCCTCCATGTGTTCCAAATCTCTTTGAAGTTATGGAACCATGGTAGCTAGCATTAGGCATCTTATATCCACCGAGTCATTGGTGTGCTTTGTGTAAGCATCCCTTTGAGCTCTTGGAGCGTTGGCCACAGGCTCCTCAGGAATGGGTTCATCCAGGACATAAACCTTTCTTTCCTACTTGAGAACAATTCTCAAGTTCCTGAACTAGTCAAGAAAGTTCGTCCCATTGAGTTTGTCCTTCTCAAGACTGATCGCAACGATAGTGTAGCAGTGTTACTAGTCGACATGATTCTACAATAAAATATACAAAGTTAATTTTATATCTCTTACTAAAACTAACAACCCTTAAATTTGATTAGTGGGTTAAGACCCATATTTCACTTAAATTTAAGTCCACTTTAGCAGGACGCTTAAAATTAAGTTATTTAGGTAGGTAACTCATTTACCAATTACATCACATGTAACTCTTAGATCTTTATGGGATTCAATCATCATATGATCCGGCATATTCAATCTCATCTAATGCCTTGAGATCCAAAACTGTTTGAAAATCTCAATTAAGTCAAACAATAATGAATCTTTCTGAGTAGCACCATTACTCACGCTTGTCTCACCAAGATAACTTAAATGTATCCACTTTGGTGGATCCTACATTTGAGTGATCTAGATTTTGACAAGTATTCATTAATTAACGGCATTATGACTTAAGATTTTGATTAGAGGGTTTGATTTATTAATTTAATAAATGTTTAAAGTGAAAGCGGTTGTATCTCATACAAAATCATGCATACTATGATCTAATCAAAAGCATAATTAAACGTGACACAATATGGCTCACCTAACCTATGTCCATTCCAAGCCAATGAGAGGACCTCTCTAAGGAGGTAAATTACATCAAGAAACCTCATTTATTCATATGAGGGGATTGAGATGAGAAGAGAATATACATTTAGAGTTTATAGAGAGAGGCACGACACGCAGGCCATATTTAAAATTTACAACCCTGTAAAATTGGAGCCATATGCATCACCATACCCAAACAACTTTAAGGCAAAGAAAACACAAACAAATAAACAATTCATATAAAATGAAAGGCTATAAATTGTGAACTAGATTGCACTACGCAGAGTAAACCATATGAGAATGCGAACGAACAATAATGACATTGAGAACGCACATCATATGGATGAACATTAGTCATATTGAGAACGCACATCATATGGATGAACATTAGTCATATTGAGAACGCACATCATATAGCTAAATATTAATCATATTAATTTATTTAAATTCATATAAATTTAAATATATATAAAATGAGTTTATAGATATATATGGTTCGAAAACATCACATGAAAAACATATATATAGATTTTGAAAATATCACATATAAGTTTCAAAAATCTTAAAGCAACGTTCATCCAAAAGAAGTTCATCATATGAAGATTTAAGAACATAATCAACCAAAACCTAACTTAAATGAAAATTCGACCTAGCTCTGGTACCACTGTTGGATAGGGAGGCACAGCGGAAGATTAAAATTTTAAAGTCCCTATCCTGATATGGACCGAACGAACTCGTTTAAGTCAAGGTGAATAGAAGAGTTACCTTTTAATTCTTAGGAGATGACAACATAAATCTACTCCTTCTACCAGTTTCCACATGAACAGCTCTCTAACTCGAATAGTGTGCTAGTGCTCTTAGCGTCCATTCTTCTTTGAACGTTAATTTTCCTTTCTATAAGGTGTTTCGTGGCTCTCAGAGTGTTTTTGCCGTCAGAACTTTTCTAACTCTCTCTCTCTGCCTTCATAAGGACGTCCCTATCTATATATAGAGTATATAGATAAAGGTTTTTGTCTGCCACTTAAAAGCTCACGAAAATTAATTAAATTTATCTTATAAATTTAATCCATAATATCATATCTAATTCAAATTTATCTTATAAATTTAAATTATAAAACTGACATGATATTCTCTCTTATCATATTAGTTATTAAATTTAATCTATCATATAAAATTAAATTTAAAACTAACATAAGATAAGATAAGATAATATATATAATATATATCACATATACATACTATATTATCTATATTTAATTTTATATATCATATACATATATATATATATATATATATCTGATATATATATATATACACATATATATAATTATATTTTGAATTTTATATTTCATATAAATATATATATATAAAATATTTATCAAATAAATATTCAAATATATATATATAACTCATTCACCCGATATTACATTCATTAAATCTAGGCATATTTTAAATTTAACGAATTAAGACATTATAGCTTGAGTTAGGCTGTTCTTGTGTGTAGGCCCATATGAAATTGGCAGTGGGCTAATTATGCTATTAGCCCACAAGTTACAAGTGGCCTCTAGCAAGACATTGCAACTACCCAATTCACATGAGGATCGATGATCCAATGTAACCTATCATTCAATCATATCACATCTCTTTTGTCACGCGATATTTTGGTCAAGTATGAAACATGAAATTATCATTCTCCTTTACCTGACCATTACTTTCTCGATCTCTAAGTAGACTGACAATAGCAATGGAAAAACCCTTTCCATTATCGTATGGCCCTACATTTTCTCAGTCTTACTCATCGAGGGGCCTAGTAATATCTCTCACTTAATGTGAGAGACAAATTCCATCTTGACCACTCATATTCCTCTGCATGAATATCACTAAACTCAATCATAGCCTTTATAATCACCTAATCAAAGGTGACTTTTGACTAGGTCAAAGTTTAGTAGTCATCATGTAGGAATCCATGATAATCTCAAGTCAAAGGGCTTAGTGATATAGTTACATATGAGATAAGTTTATGACTTGTACCATGCAGCTTCTCATAGCGGATCAGTCCAGCACCTTGTACTCTTTCAAGTGCCTATGACTTTAATTTGTATCTCTATAATTAATCAAAGTCATACCAGTTTTGTTTCATCTATAATCCCTCAAAGATAATCGACCAAGGATATTTAGGACAATCACTATAGTTTGTCCAGGGATATAGTTATCATATTGAATATGCAATTGTTATGATAACAAAAGAGAAATTTATTAAATAACAATGTGCATAGTACAATGATTAGCTCTAGGGCACAATTTCCAACAACTTTAATATTATGTTGCTAATAGCTCTTAACTAAATTAAATGTTTGCATAGTTTTCAAACATTGAAAAAAATGTTTTAATAGCATACATTTTTAATAGAAGAAATTCAGCATTATTTTAGGGTATATTTCCCGTTATTTAGCCTTAGGATTTTTTGCTTTGTATTTGAAGAGGATATTTGTACTTTGTGCATTTTTAATAGATGACTAGATTGATTGGAATCAAAATGCAACTATATTAATCTCATAGCAGTTACGTGTAAGCAATTCTAAGTTTTGGCAAAGAAAAGGAAATTGCGAGTTGGTTTAAGGGGAATGGCTTTAGCTAAGTGATTCAAAAGATTAATTCTTGGTTATTATCGCTAGAACAACAACAAAAATAGAGAACGATTGTTAATTTGATTCTTACAATATTAGATTTGAATTGGGCGTGAAGTGTTATGAATTGTAGTTCTAAAATGTTAGATTTCAAATGGGTGTAAAATATATCTTATCCTTCTTTTGTTATTGTTATTGTTACATGTTCGAGTCTATTTTTTTATTTGTCTGCTATATGTTTAAGATTAAGGTGCAAAACTTTAATAAATACGTCATAATTATAAAAGGTGACAAACTCTTATTAAAAATAGTCTACTTATGGAAATGGGAGAATTTCATCTAAGGACATAGATGAGACATATTTCAAACCAGACCCAAAACATTTGAAATTTGACTGCAAGATATTGGGCTTAAATAGAATTAAAATTATAAAACAAAATTACCAAAAACATCCTTTTGCAGTATGATGCAACATAACAAATAGCACAAGAGAATTGACAAGTAATGCATTTAACAAGTAATACAATTGATTGACAGTAGAAATTTATGTGGCAACTTAAATATATAACTTGTTAAACCGTTATCATTACTTGTAAAATTAACTATATTACTTGTTAACTTCTTAATGTTACTTTTCATATCTAATACGTTGTAGGTAACATAATTATTAATTCTTAAGAAGACTTGTTAATTTTTTAACTTTATTTATTGTTTATTCTTTTATATTACTTGCTAACTCCATCACTTTACTTGTAAAGTCTATGTAGTGAGTTAAATCCATTATTTGTTAAGTTGTTAGCATAACTTGTAAAATCAACTATATTACTTATTAAATTCTTTATTTATTAATTTCATTATGTTACTTGTTGTGTTGCAACATATTATTGAAATAAGGATATTTTGACCATTTTGTTTTACAATATTATTTCAATTCAGGCCCAACATTATGCCGTGAAATTAAATTTCATAAAGTGTTGGGCCTGATTTGGCAATGTGTCCCATCCAAGGTTCTTAGATAAAATTTCCCCTGTGGTAATCCATTATTATTCAACAATTTGGATCATTAGAGAAATCCTTTATTATTTAATTACAAAAAGATTAGTTTAACTCATATAGCGTTAACTTCTGCTCACCAGCTCATCCATTTAGCATCAGACTCCTTATTGGACAGAACCAGAAAATACATAATCTTGTGTAAATTATGAGTGATAGCATTCGATCAAATCTGCAATCTGGGCATCTGTCACCAATAAAATATTGGATAGGGGAGAGCAAATCTTCTACGTTAATGCAATGCTTGGCTCACAAATAGAAAATAAGGGGAAAGAAAATGAAAGTAGTGAAAACGGTGCAATATTCTCCTTTTAATTTTTTTTAAAAATGGTACAATTTAGCCCATATGGTTAACAAAAATCAACTTTGACAAAAAAAAATATAGAAAAGACCAAAAAATTTACAATAAATGACTTAAACTTTTACAAAAAAACCAAGCAAAACAAAAGTTAACTTTATTGTGATAAATTTATAACTTATTTTTTAAATTTTGACATGCTTGAAGAATAATCAAATTTGTTTTCCATGTTATAATTTAGAATATAAGTTGCAAATTCATTACAACGAAATTGTAAAATTAAAAGCCGAACTTGCAAATTTCTAGAATTTGGCACTTTGGAACATAAGTTGCAAATTCATCACAACTTAATTTTTTTCTTTAAAAAATAAATTTCATGAAATTCACAAATTCTTCATTTTTAGAATATCTATTCCCTGGATAGGTAGCATGCTAGCAGATCTAATATTGGATTGTAAGAAGATTAATTAAAACAAATAAACGGTAACAAGATTAATTAAAATAAATAAACGGTAAATATTTTCACAGAGATAGATATAAAAATATACATTTGCAACAGAAAAACCTTCATATATTTGCAACCAAAAAATTTTCATTCACAACAAAATGTACAAATCTATCACAAATCTTTGGCAAAAAAATCTTGCGACCACTAACACTACAAAAACATTGACTTTCAGCGGCGACAAAAAGTCGCCACAATGTCGACGCGAGAGCTCCTGTCACTGATTCAATCTACAGTGACAATAAAAGTTGCCATTGAAAGTTGAAAATGCCAAAAGTCAAAAAGTTGCTGCTGAAAGTTTTCAGTGGTGACAAATAGTCACCACAATGTCGCCGCGAGAGCTCCTGTTGCTAATTCAATCTACGGTGACAATAAAAGTCACCGCTGAAAGTTAAGAATCGGCAAAAAAGAAAATTTGTTGCAGCCAAACGATAGTTGCCACTGAAAGTTAAAAATCTATGGCGACATTTTGTTGCTGCAAAAACCACACATCAGCGGCGACTATTTTTATCGCCACTGAATGTTAAATATCAGTGGCGACATTTGTCGCTGCGGAAGTTACCAATTAGCAGCGACTTTTTTGTTGCCGCTGAAAAGTAATGTTGATTCACTTACACATATGGCACCACGTGACCATCCATGTAGTGCCCCACCTCATGCCACATGGCTTCATGTCAACCTCCACATGTCGCCCCAACCTCACGCCACGTGACACCATATCACTCTCCATGTGTCGCTCTCACCACACGCCATGTGTCATCATATCACTAATTTATATTTCCATTTTGAAAGTTTTCTCCTCCAAGTTAAACCCGTGACCTCCTTCTTTTGTGTCCAACCATTTTGCCACTAAGCTGAAATGAACCTGTAGTCTATTATTACATAATTAAATATTTATATATACACACATATTATTAAACTAAACAAACACACACATATATTAAATGTTAAATATTATAAAATATCATTACTATCCTCAAATACTTCAATTTAATTCTTTTAATTTATAAAATTACAAATTATATTATTTATTTTGTTTAAAGTAAACTATAAATATAATTGATACAATATCATTTGTATTATTTATTTTAATTTTTTTTACTTCTTGAGGTTGTTATATTATTCATTTTAATATTCATATTTATAATTATAATATAAAAAATATCTAAGAATAAATAGTAAAAATACTGATGATTATACATTAGTTTATAATTATTTATGTTTCTAAACTAGCATCAAGCTTTAAAGTTACTGGTGTTAAATGTAGAATTTAAATTAAAAAATTAGATTAGATGAAATATCATTCTATGAATGAATAAATTTAAGTATCACATGTTTAATTATTATAAACAAGTAGTGTTATTGACTTCTACATTGATCTGATGACTTATACTTTCTCTCTCTTCTCTTTTATCTTGAATATTTAAGATTTTTTACTTATTAGTTATAATTTTAAATTTAATTTATTTTAGTTATTAATTAGTCAAAAATATATATTAAAAATTTCATGCTTATTTTGGCCATTAAACATCTTAACTAGCTTTTGAATAAAATTATCCAAACAAATTTTAGTTTATCCAAACATAAATCATATTACATTTACTGACTTTTTCTTCTAATCTTAGTTTGCTAACCTCGGTTGAATCTTAACCTTAGATGTAAATTTTTTAATACAAACACACACGTAAAATAATATGGTTTGGTTTAATTATTTACTTTAGCTCTTTAGCATTAAATAATACCTTAACCTTATCTTAAAGTTACAATTTAACCATAGAATATATTAAATGAAAACTCATTATGTTATTTTATATAGTCATTATAAAATTACAATAATACAACAAAATTAATGTCTTAAAATGTTAAATATTAGATAAATAAAAATAAAAAATTATAATGATAATACAAAATCAAACTTTCAGCGGCGACATTCAAAGTTACCACTAAAAGTCTCATTTTCAGTGGCGACACTAAAAAGTCACCGCTGATTCTCAACTTTCAGCGGCAACTTGTATGTCGCCGCTGAAAGTTACAACATAATTTTTTTAAAAAAATTATACAAATGTTAACAATCAGCGGCGACTTGTATGTCACCGCTAAAAGTTACAACATAATTTTTTTAAAAAAATTATAAAAATATTGACAATCAGCAACGACACTAAAAAGTCATCGCTGATTCTCAACTTTTAGCGGCGACTTGTATATTGCCGCTGAAAGTTACAACGTAATTTTTTAAAAAAAATTATAAATATGTTGACAATCAGTGGCGATACTAAAAAGTCACTGTTGATTCTCAACTTTCAGCGACGACTTGTATGTTGTCGCTGAAATTTACAACGTAATTTTTTTAAAAAAATTATAAAAATGTTGACAATTAGTGGCGACACTAAAAAGTCACCGCTAATTCTCAACTTTCAACGGCAAAGTTACAACATAATTTTTTTAAAAAAATTATAAAAATGTTGACAATCAGCGGCGACACTAAAAAGTCGCTGTTGATTCTCAACTTTCAGCGGAACTTGTATGTCACTGCTGAAAGTTACAACATAAATTTAAAAAAAAAATTAAATATGTTGACAATCAGCGGTGATACTAAAAAGTCACCGCTGATTCTCAACTTTCAGCGGCAACTTGTATGTCGCCATTGAAAGTTACAACGTAATTTTAAAAAAAATTATAAAAATGTTGACAATCAGCGGCAACACTAAAAAGTCGCCGCTGATTATATTATGACTCGTGAGCTGTGCTCTTAAACCCTTTTATTGTGCTCTTAAACTGAGCTTCTGTTATGACTCGTGAGTTGTTAACATCGGGGAAATCATGGGAAAGTGTGGGGAAACCAATGCGGACTTAACAGGGTATTGAATTTGCGATGAGGTCATCTCTTTTTTGAGCTCTGCGGAGGGATTTCTGACTCCCTCCTTTCTTTTTCTTTTATGAATCAAGACATGCATGTTATGTTACTGACTGAGTGACTGTTAATTGTTATGGCTTATGACTGTCTATATGTGGGCATTATAAGCATCTTTATATTCATACTTTGTTTGGATAACTCACAGTGGTCAGTAAATGCCGCAGACCCCTTTCATAAAAGCATTGAAGGAAAGAAATAGTTGAATTTACCATCACCCATGCCATGCACCCCTTTTTTTTTGGGGGGGAAGGGGGGAAGAATCCACTCACCACTTTTGGTAGATTAATGACGCAACATTACAGTTCTTTTGGCTCCTAGACTAAGTTCAAAGCTATAGAATATCAAATTCTCACTATCATTGTTGAGTTGACTGTCTATATGTGTAAACTGTCCTTGCAATGGGTCTGTTGTTTCGTGTGCCTTTGCATGACTCTAGATTTTGGAAAATGCTACATGATAAAGAAATTACTGCACAAGCTTCTTGCATGTAGTTAATAGATGTTTTGTTGTTTTATTAGTGGAGTTTCAGCTAACCATGTAAAAAATGTCTATTTACTAAATCTTAATTGACATATTTTAAAAAAATTATAACATATTTTAAAATATGTTGACAATCAGCGGCGACACTAAAAAGTCGCCGCTGATTCTCAACTTTCATCGGTGACTTGTATGTCACTGCTGAAACTTACAATATAATTTTTTTAAAAAAATTATAAAAATGTTGACAATCAGCGGCGACACTAAAAAGTCGCCACTGATTCTCAACTTTCAGCGGTGACTTGTATGTCGCCGCTGAAACTTGCAACATAATTTTTTAAAAAAAAATTATAAAAATGTTGACAATCAGCGGCGACACTAAAAAGTCGCCGCTGAAAGTCACACTTTTAGTGGCGACTTCAAATGTCACCGCTGAAAGTCATTTTTTTTTATAGTGTAAATTATTGCCTAACAGAATAATGTCACAAGCACAATGTGTCATGGATTTTGCTTGTTTTGAGCCATATTTTTTCATGATAAATAGGGAGAATGACAAAAAAAAAAACTGAAATATGCAAATGATAAAGAAGTATTGAAAAAATGTGATAGTATTACTGTATAGTTTCTAAAGACTTATCTGCCATATTAGTTTTTAATGAAATGAAAAATTTGCCCCTAATTTAAAATTTGAAATATAATGAAATGGAGTATACGGAGGACAGTGACTATTTAAGATCATCAAGAATGTCAACTTCTCTTTAGCAAATAACTAAAACCTAACTGCAAATTATAAGTACTTTTCTGTTATTTTTTTCATCAATAACTTGGAACATGTAGAGGACAATGACTACTAAAGAATAGAAAATGACAATTTCTATTGGACAAATGACTAAAAGCTGATAGTAAATTACACAATAATGACAGGTGATTTGTTTGATAAAAGCATATGTTGATAAATAGTTCATTTTTTTAATGAAATCTATCACCATTAATTATGGTTATACATCTTAATCTAAAATGACAAACAAACAAATAAATTTAAATATATAAAGATAACAAAAAATGTCAACAATAGCGATGAGATTTCACGCCCAATTGAAAAGTAAAATTTTAAGACAACAATTCATGCTAATATTTTGCAAGAATCAAATTAACATTTATTTTGGATATGAATAACATTGTTAGTCAGACTCTAAATTACCAGTAATTATCATTTGGAAAATTAATTTGCAGTTCCTCCTAGTGTTCATCGACTTTGAATTAGGTCCTTCTAGTTTATTTTGTTTTAATCAAGTCCTTATAATTTGATCAATTAAATATACTAGTCCTTTAGGTTAAAATTATTAATGAATGATTAACTTTTCAAAAACAAAAACACTTTTAAAATTTATAGACCAATTGATTTAAAGGAAAATTATGTAAAGATCCTATGGAGCAAAGTTATTTAAAAATAAGTCCACAAAATTTAGAAACTCCAACTAGATTCTTTGGGACTTGAGTGTAATTTGAAATTACGGTGCAAAGACAATACTATCCTTACTTGTAATACATGATTAGTTTAAGTATTAGATATGTGAAGTAATAGTTGTAAAAGGTTGAAGTGATAGATATAAATTATTGATGAAGTAATTGTAAACAATTAGTGTTAAACTTTGTTAGTAACACATGATTGGTTTATTAACTACTAGATATGTGAATTTACAATAATAAAATATTGCTACAAACTAATTTAATCAATTATGCGATTTGGTGGAGGAATAGATCATTTTCATTTAAGTTTAGGACTAAATTACTATCCACTCTCGGAAGAAATGCCTACCTAAATTATAGATATATTCTCTTTGAACATAACTATGATAAAAATTAACTTTCAAGTCTTTACAATTTTTTTCAATTTTAAATTGGGTCCCTGTAATTTATTTCGTTTTACTCCATTCCTTGTAACTTGATTGGCTAAATATATTAGTTTTTGAAGGTTAAAATTATTAATGAATGATTAACTTTTCAAAATCAAAAACACTAATTTTGAAGTTTATTGAAAATTTAATTTAATACTTATTGCCAAAATAGAAAAAAAATGGTTTGATACAATGTTTGCATTTTTAATTAATTTTTATGAAAATTCTAAATGTATAATAATTATTTAGAAAAACATAATTTAATTATATATATTTTGAGTTATAAAAATTTGTAATTCATTGTAAAATTATATAATCTTTTAATAAACATATAAAAGTTCTTAATTTTATTTTTCAAAAAAATTCAAGGATTTCAATTTTCAGTGATTAAGAAATATAATAGATTAAATTGTAACAGTTTGATTAAAATAAAATGAATTATAAGAACTTAATTTAAAATTAAGAAAAACTATAATTGCCTACATATTAATTTCCTCTGAAATATATGAGTGCAAACTTCAATAATTCTCATGATTTGACAAAAGTACCCTAATAATAATATTGAAATCATTTGAGATAGTTTGAACATGTAGGGAAAAAAAAAACAATGAGACATTGGTAAGGAGAGTGAAATTGATAATTTTGACCTCTATTAACAGGGTAGAAGAAAGTAAAAAAGAACACTTATGAAAGTCATTAATTGAAATTTCTTAGTTAATAATATTCCTAAATGCTTGGTGAATATTAGTGCATAATGACAATCTATATAGCTGACCTAGCTAATGAGATAAGGTTGTTGTCATTGTTGTTTGTTGCACCCTAATAATAATGTTGATTTCTTCTACTAAAATTATCTCTTATAAAAATAATTTATTTCAATGATTTTGTATTTCATGTTAGAAAACTATCTACATTTAGTTTAGAAAGAAAGACCAGTTAGTAACAAAGTTTAAAAATTTCTTATAAGACGGATCGATCATGATATGATTTCAATCCTTTATTATTTAATTACGTAAATTGGATTCACATGGCGTTGCACATGCTGCTCTCTTTATATATGAAAGTATTAACTTTTCTTCACCAGATCATCCATTTAATATTTATAGAGGCAGAAAACACTAGATTTAATATTTGATTAGTAGCACGATAACATATATATATATATATATATGTACTGCAAGAGATCTTAATTTTTAATCTATGATATAAAAATAGTTTGCCAATTTGGTTGTGGCAAATCTTTTGCGTTAGATTTGGAAATTATCTATCAAAAAAAAATGATGAATCAAGGACGGATATGCAGTGCAATGAGTTTTTCATCACTGTCAATTTTCTGTTTTTATAAACTACGGTATGCTATTTAGGACCCAAACTAATCCGGATAGAGCCAGAATGACATCTTTTTGGAAAAAGCTGTTGCTGCATTCTCAAAATTCAAACTTGAGACCTTTACAGGGTATAAGTATAGCTTTTTTACTAGTTGAACCAAAGGTCTTCAGTGGTTTTGTATCAGCGTTATTAATTGTAAAGTTTTTCCCAATCTCTTAATATATATATATATATATAATTGTCCGTTGATTACTTACAGCCCGTGAGCTTTGAGCATGTGCCGTTGATTACCTCGCCAACCCAAGCTGGTGCTGTTATGACAGTATTTTATGCGTTTTCTTTTAAGCGGTGTAAGAATGCGGAATGAAAATTAGGGCAAATTGAGGGACGAAAGATAATAATTTTTTTCCCCTAATAAACAGACAAAATGGAGTATAGGGACAAGTGAGACGGTGCATATAAGCACCTGCTGAAAATACAAAACTCTGAACAATAAGAATCTTCAAAGGAGGAATCTTTTCACTAAAAAATTTTCAGGTCAATCGCCAAATTAAAGCAAAACAAATCATTTTATTGCATTTGGCTCTTCTTGATTATGAAGAGATCAGATCTGTTGAAAAGGGTACTGAAAAATGAAAAGGATTAATTGTAGAAGTCAAGTCGTTCGGACCCAGCATCCACTTCGACAACTAAAGACTCGAGTTTATACGACATTGGCTTATTCATGGTGAAGTCAGAAGTGGAATCAATTTTCCCCCCTTGGCCTGTGCGAGAAGGAATCATATGAAACGGTCCTCAAATCACATGAATAAACAAAACAAAAAGTTCTTATTGGCATTGTGTATATTCTTATGGATGTCAGTTTTTGTTTTATTTGTCTGGTAAATATGGAATTAATTCATTCAAAGAAACAAAGAGCTATAGGCTTTTAGTGAGCTGATACTGGTTAACGTTAACTTCATGATTTTTTGCTGAACATAGAGAAACATATATATGACAAGCTGGGGTGACAGGCAGATTTTCTTAAAAAATTAAATAATGAAATTAAAAATAATAAAAACACTGAACCATTCAAAAATGATTTAAATGGTCAAGATCTGGTGTACACTTCTTAATTAGGAGATGAATAGCAAATACATTTGATTGTTTGACAGTCAACCCCTTCTTTCTTTATATTAATCAAAAAAATTAATTTTCTGATTTTAAATTAAATATGCAAGTACAGAACGAAATCAATTGGCGTTTATTAGATTTCAAATATTTTCTCATATTTACAGATAATTACCAATTACAAAAAGGGCAAAATATCACCTAAAGACCCCTATAGCTTTTTAATAGTAAAAAAACCCTTATAATTTTGAAATATCATTGCACCCCTAGGACTTAACTAAAAGTGAGATTTAGATAGGAAAAGACCTGATCACCCCTATCACTAATATCCTACAAGTTGTAATTGACATTGTCTATATATTGATAGTCACTTGTTAGTTATGTATAGTAACTTGTTAATATCTGAATGCTTTAATTTATTATATTTATACAGGAGTAAGACTTGTAAAATCAAGCTAGGGCTATCAATTTTTGTAACTTGTACATGCATAGATGTCTGCTCGTTAATTACGTATATGATAACTTGTCAATATCTAAATGTTTTTTGTTTATACAAGATCAACACTTGTACAGTTAAATCAAGCTCTCAGTTTCGTAACTTGTTCATGAATGAATGTCTTGCTTCTTTGCCACTTCATAGAGCATTTTAGCCAAATGCTCATTTGTAACAGCCTTTGATGAACAAGGTGCAAGTATTTCAAATTCAAACTGAGAAGGCTCTTCCATCTTTCTCTTTCCCTTCTTTTTTTCTTTGTTGTTGGGCTCAACTACAACCTCTTCATTAGCTTCTTTATCCGAAATCCAATCCTTGCCTTCCAAATGCATCTTCATCTTTAGCAAGATAGTTTATTGAACTCTTTTGTATCCTATTCCTTACCCTCCACATACTTGATGTGATACCTCAAATATTTTGGATACAATGTGGGGGGTAAAATAATAGCCCACTTTATTTTGTGAAGAATGAAATGACATGATTTGAATTTCTTACCCTTGATGATCATAGTCATTATCCCCAGCTCTATCTCATTTAGCACACTAAAAGTAGTCCTCTTATTTACCATGAATCTTGCCATAATGTAGGCAAGAATTTAGTGCTTGAATGGTAGTAAGGTTGGTCTAAAAATATGCCCCTTCCTTACTCCCTGAGGCACTTGTTCTACCATGTATAGCTTTGTATCTTTTATTAAAGGTATAATACTTTTCCTCCTTTTAATTATTTGACACCTCATACTCTTAGAATTTTTCAAAATCCTCTTCATATATCAGTCCTAAGATGTCAGCTAGACTTTTAGGAGTGAAATACATTTGAATTCCTCTTACAAAGGCATTATACTTCTTAGTTTCTTCATCATATGTAAAGTCAGAATAAAATGCCTTGATTGCAACAGGTGAATAACTATCATTGGTCTCTAGGAAACTTTTATAAGGCTTTAAATAGTCATCCATATTGAAATTATGGGCTAAGAAAAAAGCATTGTAATTTACCTAGTGCCCTTAGACAATGATCTTGTCCTTGTATTTTTGATCATGCTTCCTTATTTGCTTAGCTTTATCAAGTAGATTGTAGTCGTTCGTCTTATGTTCTTTATGTTGAGCAGGACACATGTTACTACCATCTTTAGCAATCTCTTCATATCTTTCCTAAATAGTGCCCTCGGGTTCTTTCCTTGAGTTCTTGGTCACCTTCAGTTGATTCACTTTGGGTGAAGATAATGAAACAATAACCTTCTTTACTTTCTCCTCAAACTCTTTTCCTTTTTCTAAACCCATATGTTCGCCCTCCCTCTTCTTAGAGTTTACCCCTAGGTGTTCCTAATGAGGCAAAGAGTGGAACCCTTTTGAACCTAATTTAGTCAAGTGTGGGTACATTGGTAGTATAGTCATCATGAATTAACCTTCCCAATAATCATGCAACTTAGTAGGAGAGGTTGTGAGATCGATCCTCAAGTCGATCATTGTAAAGGTATAGGATAGTGCATTACTATGTGCCTTTACCTAAGTAAATGGGATTAAGAGCATCCCACTCTCCCTGCAACTCAGTGGTACCTATGTTACCTACTTCTTCACTAAGTAGGAGAGGTTGTGGGATTAATCCTCAAGTCGACCATTAGGAAGGCTTTAGGATAGCTTACTATAGCATACCCTATCCTGAGTAAATAGGTTTGAGAGGTTCCTACTCTTCGCTCTACCAAGGACACCTAGGGATTACCTTTGATAAAAGGGGAGGGCGAACCCCATCATCCCCTTTCTTCACATTTGCATTCTTTGTTTTCATCATTATGACTTATCGAGTGATAAAGGAGTACTCAAAGACTCAAATAGATATTTCTAGAGGTTTAATGGTGAGAAAAGTGTTTGGGTTTGTTTTGAGTGAGTTTGAGATAGAGATTTAGAAAGGAATGATAGGTATTTCAAAATCACTTAGAGAGAACATTTGAACCTTGTAAGAGTGCAACACAAGGTTGAGCTATGGTCTAATAAGTACATACATGCATACATGCATACTTACATACATATTTCACAAATCCACATGCATTCTAGAAATATCCCTCTATGTTTTAGAAAAAATCCCTTTTATCAATAATCAACAAGAGTGACCCATTAAACCATACAGTTTTTAGAATCATAAAAGAAAAAAAACATTAAAGAGCAATTAAAACATGCAAGCACAACATCTAATATATATGAAAATTAAAATGATTAAGCACATAGATGTTACCAAATCCATGTCAATTTCAGTATGCTCCCTCATGTTGTTTGGCCATTTGGGCCAACAGGCTCTCATGTAGCCTCGATCACGTTGTGTAAGCATTTCCATCCATGTATGTTTGAGTGTGTAACATCCTAAAAAATTAACTCTCGATTAGCTAAGTAAAATGAGATTAATTAAGTAAATTAATGTAGTGTGTGGTTACAAAAGAGAATTAAATGTTTTGGATTATGGTTTCAACTCTAGGATTGAGCTTAGAGTAGGGTTGGGATACCTGAAACCTTAAAAAGAGGGAAAAAAAAAACAAGGAGATATAGTTATATTTCCATATGCCATGGTGTGTGCATGAGATGCTACAATGCATGAGCCACTAAAACATGAAGCAAACATCTTTATACCACATGCTACAGTGCATATGTGAAGTGATGAGTCACTTACACTCCAAAATAACTAAGTTAATACTAATATAGCATTAGTGGCAATCTAGGTCATTCTTCACTAAGGAGGCTAACTAAGGTTAATTAGGCTAACTAGTAAACTAAACTAACTAGGATTGATTGATTTTAAATAACTAAATTAATTGGACAGCTTTTAACTAAAACCTAATAATTAACTAATGGAATGGAATTGTGAGTGTTAACCCTTTCTAAAGTGGAGTCCTAGGAGTTATGGGATGCTAGATTCCTTATCTATTCCTTTTAATTAGGCTTAGGTTAACTTATACTCTCTTGACCTAAATTAAACCCTTTACACAATTTGTTAAAAGTATGCCTTCCTAACTAATTCAATTAACTAAATCTTTGCACATTCTGTACTAGTCCCTAATCAATTCTTTAGCGAAGTGTAACTGATCAAAATCTCCCTTAGTTTTCCTTAAGTGCAGCTTGGCCTATGGTATGTCAAATGTATAATTTTGCACAACAAAGACATTTTATCAACATCAACCAATATTTGTTCCTAGCCAATATAAGACACATTCAACACAAATAAAAAAAT